>NC_056725.1:318238978-318336478 GCF_019279795.1 Protopterus annectens
ATGTGCATTTCCTGCAATACTCCTGTTCATAAAAATGTGTGCTATGTAGTGGGTTTTCCTTACAGATTTTGCTTATTCCATGCTTTGACATGTAAAATGGACTGTGCTGCACTGGGAATTGAACTGGGAATGCCTGCTCGTTAGGTGAACTCTCTGTCCACTACACTATTGTTGAAATGCTTCATTTGCATATATCGTCCTTGTTATCCTCTTCAGCCTTTTAGGCCGATATCACCGTGGCTAAGCATTGGGCACAACCGCACACCTACAGTTAGCTGTACTCGGAGCTTTAGACACCAATACGGGGGTTTCTTCTTTTCATCTTTATGTCCTGCAGCTGTTGTACACATGGGGGACTATTGGTGGGGATATGTGGAGACCTATGAGTGGTATTGCTCATTTATTTCCTCTTTCTGCTGTTTAACATTGCAGGAGTGTGTTTATTCTGTGGATTCTCTGCTCTCAGACACGCCCCCTGCACTTGTACACGCCTTCTTTACTATGCATGACGCGCTGCCATCCTGCTCCTAAGCATCCGCTTCCATGCAGGACTAGACTAGTCCTGCACGGAAAAATAGTAATTCCGGGGGTAAGTTAAGGTTAGTAATATAGTAATAACCAAACCATTGTTAGTATTAACAGAATGGAACATAATATTTATTAATCCAAATATATATTAATGTATATTATGTGTAATACAACATTAAGTAGCATAACAGTAAGTATGTTAACAGCAAGCCAGTATGAATTAAAGCATAAGGCCAACAAAACTGTTAGTTTAACAAAATGTGTTAATATTAAATCATAATAATAATAAATAACAATAATAAATTAAAGAAGATAAAGGGTGGGGAGAGAGAGAAAAACATACCATTAGTTACCTTGCAGGTAATATTACTACACAGTACTACTATATACTTATACAGGTGTGCAGTGTCAGTTGTGAGTACAGTGACTACAATTCTTCTATAGCTGATGTAGCATGGACATACCTTTCAATCTGTTAGCATGGGACAGTATGGGCCAAGTAGTAACAAATGCAGGTACATGAGTAAGCGGAACAGTTTCACATAATGTGGACTTAATGGAACAGACAGATTAGGCAGTTTTAATTACATTATGAAAAACTGTCACAGTTGAGAGGTATGTTTATGTACATTAAGTAAACTAGACAGCTGCCATGCCTTAGTTTGCAGGCATGGGAGAAGAACCCCAAAAGGTGTGACTGCAGGGGACAGCTGCAAATAATGTAACAATTGACTACAGAAACTTAGAACAGACATGCAATGAATGCAGCCCTAATGGGAATATTAAGTCAGATTTATTTAGGAAAAGACAATGCTGACTAATACTTTATTGGTAGTGTTGTTTATTATCTGTGAAGTCTACACACAATACATGTTCATAACGTGGGCTATCTCACCTATATACCTTTTGTTCCTGGAGTGGGGGGGGGGGCATTTTGTGACTGACATTGGCCTGGAGACGGCCATAAACCATACTATGAGTTGAGGAATACATTTTCCAAGCCATTACTTTTGCATTCTACAGCTACTACAGTTTTACACTTGACTGCAGCAATCTTATTGTACACATACAATGCACAGAGCTCTAGTGCAATTATGTTATGACACCACAATCCTGCTCTACACCTTTTTACTTACTGTTATTGGTATTGTTTAATGTTTATTGCAATACAAGTCCCAAGAAAATGGTCCAGACAGCAAGCAAGGATGGTAGTCCAATGGAGCTTTATTAAAAGTTAAATGACATAAGCGCTTTCACCCTGACTAAGTTGCAGGGCTTTTTCAAGTCTGTAAAGTGGACTACCATCCTTGCTTACCATCTGGACCGTTTTCTTGGGACTTGCAATTTAGTTTACGGTCTTTGCCTGTTTTTTTTTTTATTATTACTTTATTGCAATACAGTTGTTATTGTTCACTTATTGCACTATACTTCTAATTGCCCATGTATTGCTGTACAGTTTGTATTGTTTAATCTTTATTGCAGTATAGTTTTTTTATTTTTTATTTTTTATTGCACTACAGTTAGGATAATATATCTGTACTTACCACACTCATGGTGCAACCTGACCAGGCACCTGGCATGGGACTGGACATTGTGAGCCCTATCAGCTGTAGCTGCTGGAGAGAAGCACACCATCATGCATACCAGTTTTACACAGATTCAGCTTGCATTTTAGTAAAATACTGGAAAAAATACTTACATATGTCTGGGGCATGCCCAGCCCTCACTATTGGACTCAGGTTTACAAAGTTCCCCTGCTTGTATGCTTCAGGTCATTATAGTGGTGATGACACTGCTCACCAGTGCAGTTGCACTGGTAAGGTCCCTGGCCAACTGATCCCAGGCCTCATCTTTACATACTGAGCCTTGGTACTCACCCTGCAGCAGCTTAGGTTCATAACTGTGTATCAGGAGCCCAAGAAAAACCCTGCACACCCCATCTCTGCACCCGAAAGTGTGCACACCATATCCAACACCACCTGCTATACTGTCAGTTAGCTAGACTCCAATGAATGCTGAAGAATTCCCGCCTATTGCCTTAATATAGGCTGTTTTCCCACCCTTACTCGTCATTCAGCTACATTTAAAAAAGTGCTGCATTGCTTAGCATCACACAAACCAGTGAAGCAGAGCTGAGCATCATGAAAAGCTGCACAACTGAGGTTTTAGCGATGCTTAGCAATATGCAAACAGTAGTAGCCGTTAATCAGGTTTAAGCAGTGCTTAATACTGCCCAGCTCTTCCAAATGTAAAAATAATGTTTTTAAATTAAACAAATATTTAGATTAGATTAAACAAATATCATGTCTGATAGGGACTCAAATCCAGGACCTACAAAGTTTAGGCTGTCACTCTACCCATTTAACTACTTGGATAGTATACAAACTAGTGTACCTTTACATATGCTACTAAGCTACTGCAGTGCACCACACAAATGTGCTTAAATGGGTTAAAAGCAGAAATAAATAATTAATTACATCCAATTTCTATTTTTAGATGTCTGGCAGGTATCTCCTGTCTATGTGTAAGTGTGGCTTGGCATTCTTGCACTCTGTGCCGTGCTGTGCAAACAGCCATTAAAAAAAATAAAAAAATAAAAAATTAAAATTAAAAAAAAAAAACAGATATAATTAATTACATCCATTTTCTATTTTTAGATGTCTGGCAGGTGTCAGCTGTCTATGTGTAATTGCTGCTTTGCATTGCTGTGCTCCGCTCTGCACAAATGGATGTTAAATAAAAAAATAAATAAATAAAATAATTCAAGAAAAATTAGACATTTAAAACGCAAACTATTAATCCTCAGCACATTTCAACAGCAGCAGGGAACATTACATGGATCTTCATCATCTACATAACATCAGACCAGCTTCAACACTTATGCCTACATGGACTCACTATCACTGTTACTATGCTCTCCCTTATCAGTGCACCATGATTAATATGCATGGCACGCTACCAAGGGGGAACTATGGCTGTGTACATGGGTACATTCCGTGTAGGCTCTACACAGAGCCTACATGGATTTTATTGCATCCTGGGGATTAAAAAAAGTGTATAGCTTCCTTTGAATTTCTAATGTTATTGAAAGAAACATATCTTTTTCATCACTAAATGTATTCAGGATTTTAGGTAGAGGCAAATAATGTTGCCATAAAATAGCCACCCTTCTTCACTTTTGTTTATAATAAGAGCCAGTCAATACAGAATAGTGTTTAATATTAAGTCTCTTCAAATCTTTTTTTTATTAAGTGTGTTACATGTAAAAAGACAACTTGGGAATGAAATATTAAAAAAATTTATAAACTACCCCTTTTACAACCATTATTTAATCCACAGATATTAATTGCTATGCATTTCAATTTGGCCTTACTACTGAAATAGGAAAAATAAATAAGTATCACATATAATACCCTCATACATTTGTAAATAATATGGTACTGAAAACTATTATTATTTTTACTGAACTGCATACTCATAGATATAAGTACAAGATAATTGAGATTGGTAACTGTAAACTTTCTATCAATAATAGCAGACACCAAAAAAAAAAACAAATACATTTGTAAACTACTATACATGTACTGTTCTTTCCCATCCCCCCACGGAGTTTAAAACTTGTGGCTTGAATAGCAATCCTATTCAAAGACTACCACCTACCTAAAATAAGTATCCAGAATCACTCTACTATTTCTAAAGTTATGATATATGAAAGGTCTAACTTATTTAAAAAATTAAAAGGCTTTAGTATATACATAATATTCAGATTATAAACACTCATTTGCTTGCTATAAAACTTATAAACTGTAAAGTATAGTAGATCTTGTAGTCATTTGGTTCTGTTCTATTCTATTTATAACAGCCTATATAGTATAATAAATCCAATAATTTCTTTCAGTTCTGAGAAAAAAGAGATTACTACATATAAAAGATAATACATATAACATTGTTTATAGCAATCATACTATATTACTAATATGTTATATATTATTGATAATGTGACTAACAAGTTAACTATTTAAACTTAGTTCTGACTACAAGACTGTACCTGCTTTAATATTATGGCAGACACATATGATATTTCAAAGAACAAACAAACTTCTCTAAAAAATCTTTGTCTGTTTGTGAGGGCTTGCCTCACATGCCCTTTCAAAATATATCTTTTCTATAAATAGGATATCATATTCTCTAGAACATACTATGAGATATAAAATAATAAAACAGTAGCTGTGATGTCTAAAGTAACCAATATGTTCCCAGAAAAAGAAATTATGTATTTACCATAACGTTCCATCTGCATTGTCCATTTTCATTCTTCCTCAGTTGATGAGTTCAGATCTGAGCCCTTGACAAAAGCCCATGGCAACTTTGAATTCTCGAGCTTCTCCCTTATCCACATTGCACCAACCCCAGCTACCTCAGATCTTGTTTGCACACTATAGTAAAAGGAAATTAGCCTATATTGATAGATGTAAAAATGGAAGCCATGAAAGAGGTAGATAAAGCTATCACTAGAAGTATACAATATGAGGAGTAGATTATTATCTGCTATATCCACTCTTTGTTCCAGACAATAAAAAGGCCAGGGGTTGTTGGATGGGGAGTTGAGAAAGAAAGAAAATGGACAACACAGATGGAACATTATGATAAGTACATAACTTCTTTATCTGATGTTGTCAATTTTCATTCTGTCCTCAACTGATGGGACAGAGTCCCCAGCTACCTAAATCCCAGGATGGACTCAGGGAAGGATATTTCTGAGCACCATTGATCCAAATGATGCCCTACCTCTGGAAACTAAGTCTCATTTGTAATGAGTGGTAAAGGCATGAGAGAAAGCCCAAGTTGCTGCTGCACATATGTCATCCATAGGAGCTCTAGAATGAAAAACTGAGGAAGTTGCTATACTCCTGGTTGAAAGAGCATGTTTTTTCTTTGTTAAAGGGATATTCAAGTTGCAATAAACAAAGAGGATGCAGCCAATAAACCATCAGGCTAGAGAGACTTTGGACACTGGTTTACCCAATTTCACATCAGCAAAGGATGCAAACAACTGGTCAGTCATTCTTATGTCCTTTGTTCTATGTAAATAAAAATGCAGCTGCCTGTGAACATCTAACAGATGTAACAAGTATTCACCCTAGTTAGTGTAATTTGGAAAGAAAAATGGTAAATTGATGGACTGGTTAAAATTATAGTTTAATACTATTTTGGTCAAAAAGGATGCATTAGTTCATAATGTGAACCTGTCCTTATGTAAAATCAGATAAGGTGGTTTCATAGATAAGGCCTGAAGCTTGCCAAATCTTCTTGCAGACATAATTCCCACTAAAAACATTTTTTTCCAAGAAAGAAACTTAAGATCACAATTATGTGCAGGCTCAAAGGGAGAATAGATAAGAGCCTGCAGTACCAGATTTTGATCCCAAGGAGGAATAGGATCTCTAAACAGGGGTCTTAAAATAAGGGTGCTTTGTAAAAAGATCTTGCAAAGTTTATGAGAGGCAAAAGATAAGCCATAAAAACCAACATGGAAATTAGAAATTGCTGCCAACTGAACTCTTACTGTACAAGAACTGGCTCCTTGGTTAAATAGTAATGTCAAGAACTCCAAGATACAATGAATAGGGGCAGAAAAGGAGTCCACCTGATTCTAAAGAGCCCAGTAAATAGATCTTTTCCATTTACTAGTATAACTCTTCCTGGCAGATGGTTTAAAGGCAGATATTAAGATTTTGCAGACAGGTGACAAGAGCATAGCTTGTTTGGCTATTGCTGTAAATGGAGCAACCAAGCTGTCAGCTTGATATTTTGGAGGTCTGGATGTATCATACCTGTCAGGTGAGGCAGCAGCTTCAGAACTGGGTCCAGAATCCAGGGTTGATGAACCAAGTGAGGCCACAGGAAGGGGAACCAAATCTGTTGAGGCCAAAAGGGTGCAATGAGGATAACTTTGCTCTTCAACCTGGCAGCCTTGTGTAGGAACTTTGGAATCAAAGGAATTGGAGGATATGCATAAAGCAGACCAGGGACCATTGTGGAGATGAGCATCCCTTGGTGACTCCCCCTGAAGGGGAATTAAGGCAAAATAGCTGCTACACTTATTCGGGGGGGGGGGATGCAAAGTAGTCACAGCTAGACTGGTCCTACTTGCAGAAGATCAATTTTGCTATGTTGACATTGAGGGACCACTCATGGGATAGAAGAATGCACCTGCTCAATTTGTCTGCTAGCATGTTGGACTTCTGCAGAATGTGTGTTGGTATAAGAAATTAGTTGGAGGATATCACCCATTGCCAGACCCTGAGCACTTCTTGACATAGGGGGTACAATCTGGTTCCTCCTTGTTTGTAGATGTACCAAACCACTGACATGTTGTCTGTTTGTATTGCAATTGTACCTGAATGGAGAACATCATGGATGGCTTGCAACATTAAAAGCATTGCTTTCAACTTTAGTGCATTGATATGCAAGCTAGCCTCTTTGGGGGAGCATATGCTTTGGACTGTCTTTCCTAGGTAATGCTTCCTCACCCCAGCTGGGAAGCATCTGTGGTCACTATGGCCTTGGGCTGAGGCAGAATAAACAATCGGCCTTGAAGAACTTGATCTGACTGAATCCACCATATTAAGTCCCTCTTTCATACATGGGTGATTTGTATCAGAGTGGATAAGGGAAGATAAAGTATAGACCATTGAAGTGTTAGCATCCATTGCAGAATCCTCATATGAAATCTGGCTAAAGGAACTAATGTTATTTCTGCCGCCATTGATCCCAAAGCCTAAAGGACCAATCTGGCTCAGATTCTGGTACTGCAAATTATGTTATTCACCTGTGACCTGATTGTTTGAAATCTTTATTAGGGAAGTGAGACTATAGTTGATTTTGTGTTAAGCAGTGCTCCTATGAACTCTATAGTTTGACTTGGTTCTAGATGAGATTTTTCATAATTTGTAGTTATTCCTAGTAGGGCACATGCTAGATCACTTTTTCTCTTGCCATAATGAGCTGATGCCTGGTTGGGGATGAAATGAGACAGTCATCTAATTATGGAATTCCTTCAGCCTCAGTTGGGTTGTTGCTACTGCCATGCATTTGGTAAGCACCCTGTGAGCTGTGGTGAGACAAAAGGGCAGAACTCTGAACTGGTAGTGACTGGCTCTCAACCAGCAGCATAGGAATCTTCTGGACCATTTGTTCATCTTTACATGATAGTACACACCCTAAAGATCTATTGAGCACATCCAATCATCTATTTTCAAAAATGGAAGGATGGACTGAACCGTGACCATCCGGAATTTGGTCTTTTGAACTGATTTGTTTAAGATGCTGAGATCCAAAACTGATCTCCAGTCCCTTGTTTTCTTTGGCACTAAAAGAACCTTGAGTAAGTTCTGGAGTTTACCTGGTCTGGGGGAATCTCTTGGGTGACTCTTTTGTCTAGCAGTTTTTGTGTCTGAATTACTGCCTGCTCCATCTGACTGGATGGGACATTGGGGAATTTTCTTGACTTGGGAGGAGGAAGGGAAAATAGTATTATATAACTCCTGGATATGATCCTCTGCACCCAAGTGTCTGTTGTTCTCTCTAGCCAGGCTCTTTGAAACAAAGATGAATGACCCCCAATTGCCTCCAGAGGGGGACAATTAGGGGTCCTTTCTGGACCCCTGAAAAGGGTTGCCAAAACTGAATCTCTGGAACCTTGGTTTTGCTGGCCACCTCTGCCATGAGAGAGGCATCTACTGTTATATTTCTCCCTCTGTCCCTGGGGAACCTCCTCCATATGTGTCTTGGAAAAAACCTTGGGATTTTTTAACCACTTTTTACCACCTCCACGATGATTTCTTGAAAAGGATAAATGTACACCCATGGCAGAAAGGGTCTTTCCATCCTTCTCACACCTGGACAAAGTGTCTTTAACTTTGCGGCACCATCAAAAGGACCACTGACAAAGACTTAAAGGGCTCCACATATTCACACAAGCACATCCTGGTGCCTGAACCCACTGCTCTTGAGGTTCCTTCTGCTAAGTTGGAAATGAACCTCATTGACGAGTTGGATATCAACTGTAGGGTAGCCAGCTGAGAAGTGATGGATGCCTTCATCTCTTCAGAAATTGTTCCTGAGAGGTTATCTGAAAGTTCCTTAATCAGATTCCTCTGTGTCTCATGAAATGTGCCATATAGTTCAGAGACCTCAGGGTAAAGGTCACTGAAGCATAGATATGCTTCCCAAATCTGTCCATTGCCTGCGGCTCCTTGTTGGGGAGATGAATAGAGGAACTTTCCTCCACAAGTTCCTTCTTAGTGGCTGCTGCCATGACCATGGCATCAACAGGCACACCTTTGAATCACAAATGTGTATCCTGTGGGGCAGTCATAATTTTTTGGGCCTCTTGGAGATGGGCTTAATGGTGTCAGGATCCTTCCATGCCAAACAACAGACCAAATCAATGAAGTCTTCAGCAGGTGGACACACCCAGAAGGTAGATGGGCCAGTACCAAATGCCTCCAGGAGTACAGATTCATCCAAAGAAGGGTTGCTGGGATTCCATCCACCTCTCTGTTTTAGGATTTCAAGGATGTCTCCAAATGAGGCATCATTAGGAGATGAGCATGGGGACCCTTCACCTTGTTCAAAATCTGTATCTTCTGTGATAGATTCAGGGGAATCTAAATGTTTCCTCTTATAAGGCCTCCTCCGAGGGACCTCCTCAGTGGGGTATTCCAGGGTGGTATCAGAAGATGAGGGAATTCCCTGATGGGAAGCCTTGGTCTTTGGTACCAGCTGTCCTTGTAGAGTGGGTAGTTGAGACTCTAATCACAGAGGTGAGAGAGAAGGTAGGTGATCCAAAGGGGTAGGTACCATCTGAGTCAGAGTGGCAGACAGACCTCTTTCCAAAGTCCTAAAAGTAGACCATCCTAGAGAGGGAAAGGAACCTGGATCCAAGAAAATGAGTCCCTGATCCCTGGTCCTCTCCTGCTTTGAGGACAGTCCACCAGAGGCAGAAGTCAGAACAAACTAACACACAGCTGAGGCTCTGAGGTGCAGAGATGGCTCTGAAGCCCTTAGAGTCAACTGCAGCACATCATGTACGACAGGCTAGTATCACTGGTCCTCCCCTGCTTTGAGGATAGTCTACTGAGCCATGAGTCAGAACAAACTAACAATAGCCAAGGCTTTGAAGTGCAGAGATGGCTCTGAAGCTCTCAGAGTCAACTGAAGCACCTCAGATCTGACATGCTAGTATCAGCTCCGAGAGCTCTCCAGATCTGGTAGGCCCAAACAGCTCAGAGCGAACAACAGATCCAAAGATACAATGATCATCAGATCCAAAACAGACTGGCCTGGACAATTCAGAGCCACAGGTTCCAAGACCTTGAAAGGAGTTAGAGAAGGAATGGAAAGTGGTGGCGTTGTAGATGTATGGGCTTCTGATTCGATGGGGTTGGAGCCGAAAGGAAGGCTGGCTCTACATAGGAAGGATTTTTCTCACTACCCTCTCTACATCATCCTAAGTTAAGCTTCTGGAAGAGTGAGAGGATACAGCAAATGGAGATTTAGGTCTTTTCAAGAAAGGAGAAGGTACTCTGGAAGAAACTAGATCTAGTGAGGGGGAGTACCTTGTCCTGGGTAGAGGAGACATATCCAATTTCTGACCCAAGGCCTTTGGATCTGATGAATCTCTTAACTTCAGAGACTTTGTATCCAAAGAAACCATTGGAACCAAGGAAGGCTGTTTAGTGGATCCAGATCTAGGGTGGGAGATGGATCTGATAGTTTTGACTTCTTTTTCTTAGGATCCAGAAAAGGCCTTAGGATCCAAAGAAGTTCATTTTAGTGACTTCTCTGAGGACATCAAGGAGGCAGAAGAAGTGCCCAGAGAAGCATGTGTCAAATTTTTGGGTGGTTCTTTAGAAAATCCAGTAAAAGAAGAGGGTAACAGCCCTTTCAAAATAAGCTTATTTTTCCGATCTGCCAATGCTTTTGGGTTAAAAGTATGGCAGATAGCATGACTCTCTTGTAAGTGAAGTGGGCCCAGGCAGAAAACACAAACAGTGTGTGAGTCAGTAAACAGGATTTTTTGACCACAGCTCACATTTTTTAAAACCCACTCGGCTTGTTTCTTTTTCAGTCGTAATTAAAACAGCAAGATACAACTTACACAATTTAAAACACAAAACACTGAGAGAAAAGGCAGGGGAAACTACTCAAATATTAACATTAATGGAAGTCTTCTTCTAAAACTAACAAGCAGAAATACTATTTATTATTTTATTTTTTTATTTTTTAATAAGGAAACAGAAAGGAATAGAACTACCTACAAAAGTAGTAAGAGTACGTACACATATTATAAAGGGAAAGGGAGAGACTGCGATACTAACAATAGTATCTAGAGTACAACAATACACAGAAGAAAGGAAAAGTTTTTAAAGTTTCAAAATTGAAAATAGTACAAAGAAAAAGAGGAAACCAAGTCACTTATCTATTCAGATGCTCAAGAGACCAAAACCATGTCTTTTACCTAAGGCGACAAACAAGATCTGAGGTAGTTGGCGTTGGTGCATTGTGGGTAAGAGAGAAGCTTGAGAGTTTAAAGTTGCCCCGAGCTTTTGCATCATCAGTTGAGGACAGAATGAAAATTGACAACATCAGATTTATATTTGTACTGAGGGATAACATAAGGTTGGCAAAACGCCCACTACAGTCTTTTAAGAGACACATAAATTCCCAGCTTACCAAAATGACTGTGTAATTTTGTCTGTGTGGAAAACATGCTATTACTTTCATATTTGTCCCTCCTTTACTATGTGTAAGACTTTCAGTTAACTTTCAGAGCATGAGCTTCTAATATTGCCATGTATTTCATCTCTTTACTTCCTGCTCACAAATCACATCTACACAGAAACCAACACAGATAATCACCAGAACCATTTTCATATATATATATATATATATATATATATATATATATATATATATATATATATTGCCCACATATGCAGAACAAGACAACCAAGCAAGGGGCTGACATCAACAGAAATAAAAAAGATCAACCTCTCTTCTGTAAATTAACAGAATAGAATGTAATTTGAATAATATAATTTAAGATAATTAAAGAAATTAATTCTATATTGTGTATGGTGCCACTGTACTATAAAAAGTATTACATAATTACAGGTGATAAAATAGTAATTCTGAGGTAAATGTAACAGAGAGTGCAAGTTAAGTAATACCTTACTACTATTGTACACTTAATTTGTGTGTTAAAGTCAAGCATAAAACCTTTTTCCAGTATTTCTTACACACACACACACACGCACGCACGCACGCACACACACACACACACACACACACACACACACACACACACACACAGAAAAAGAACTCTGTATAAATTGTGAACCTACTCTGTAAGAAGGAAATACCACTTCCAGTAAACAACTTTCATTCATGTTACTCTGAGATAAAAAGTATGTATAAGTGATTAAAATCTACCTGCTCCCTTCTATTCAATAACCTATGCTGTAACACTTCTGGTTTTCATTTGGGTTTTTGTTATAACTATTTGGTACGCACACACTGTCTCTCTCTCACTCTTTCTTTTCTTTTCTTTTGTTTGTTTTTTTTGTATATCTATCCTAGCAGGGTTGGGGAGAACAAAAGAATAACTAATAGATTTCAAAGTGAAACCCCAGTGTTAAAACACAGAAGTTGTATTCACTACTGTATTTCTCCTCTCCCAACCCCTCCCCAGTGAATAAACTGGCACCAAACATCACAGAAAAGGACTATATACGAAAAAAAGAAAAAGAAAGAAAAAAATAGGAAAAAAGAAAATGACTGCATACACACTGCACACACCCACCGTGTTATCACTATATTAATAAAGAAGCACTCATAAACAGCTTAACAGCCTGATATCTTTAAGAAAAAGCACTTTCAAATCTCATACATACATGCATACAACACCTCACATATTCCAATCAACCATGACATGTGAATTATGAGTTAAAACCATAAGAATCCAGTCCATTCATAATCCATTTAAAGTACTGTGAGCAACTTGCTATTGTGTTATGTTATCATGGGCTATCACTAGGATTTATGTGGCACATATATGAAGAAAGGAAACTAGGATATATATGTAAAGAAAGCTTATTATTAATTAAATAGTTAATTTCTTATAATTATTAAGCTAAGACATGTATTTAATATGGAAAATAAATGCATATAGGAAAAGCAAAAGTGACATTTATTTACCTTATAGAGAAGTGAATCATTGTTTCCTTCTTTTTACATGCATCTCCAGTAAGTGAACTGGTAAACTTTGTCATGGAAAAAGAATTTTGTTATTAAAAGAGTCAACATCATTGTTATAGTAAAGCTAAGAGTCATTTACCTTTAGTTTCTTTTTCTTCTCATTGGATTTCCAGGTATTTACTTCTGCTTGTCTCTTCAAGGTACTATTGTTCCAGTCCAAATATTCCATTTGGTCTAGATTTTTTTGTTTGTTTTTAAGAATGATAGTGTAGAGTCTAGGTCTTCAAAGTGTCTAATTTCATCTGGAAGGAATATTTTGAGCTTGGCAGAAAGAGCAAATGCATCTTAAATTGTCTTTTATCAAGTTATTTTATACAAGGCAAAAAACCTTTCCTTTTAATCATCACAAAACTGGAATAGTCATTTTCAAATCTTATTAGTTTGTCATCCAGTTTAATAGGATATTTGAACCAGGTTGTTTTAAGTATTAGTTCATTGTACTGAGATGAGAAGAACTTAACAATAACTGATCTTGGTAAAGATTTAGTTTTTGATGAACTAGAAATTAGAAACCTATGCAATCTTTCTATACCATACGACATAGCTTCAGATAAATTCAGAGTCTTAGAAAACCAGGAAGTAAGAAAGTTGACCATATTTTCTCCTTCTATTTTTTCAGGCAATCAAAAAATATGAATGCTGTTCTCCTGGATCTGTTCTCCATGTCATCAGTTTTGTTTAGTAATAGGGAATTCTGTCAGAGTAACAATTCAATGTTGTTTTCATGTTTGGATACTCTTCCTTCTGTGTCATTAAGGGCATTTTCCATTCCAGATATATGAGTTTTCTATTGTTTTAAAATCTCAGTTATCTGTTTCATCTGTTTGGTACATTTTTCTTTCAAGCTGTCAAGTCTGTTATCTATTTTGTCCATTTTTAAATAAAGTTCTTGTATGTTAGAAATATCATATTGGAGTTCTTTCTTTAAAGGCAAGTCTTGAGAGATTGTCTTTGAATGACTCATTTCACAACTACTGGTACAGACATTTCAAATAAATACTTTGACAGGAAGAAATTCAAATATATAGACATTTTTAGATAATATCCTTCTATGTAGTATCAGGTAACTGATTTTGTTCAAAAATTGGTTTAGGATATTATAAAAATAAAATCTCCTGTCAGAAATAGAAATAGAATTGCAGAGCAAGAAAGTTGTGCTGCTAGCTTGTCAGCATCCTCGCCACACCACACAGTTCCTTTTCAATATAAATTAATTTTATTCTAGTATCTGAAGTTATCTGGATGTCACTAGGACAACGTAACATGCTTTGGGGAGCCAAACTGTTCTGCATAAGATTTTGCAAATATATTTATAATCTGTTGTGTCTGAGAATACATTTTAAAAACTACACACAGTTTACCAGTTTGTATGTCTTTACTCCTTCTACTTATTCTGTATTTATAAAAAGGTTTCATATTGTGCAGAATATCTTCATATAAATCTTCTTCAAATTGTTCTTGTTCTTAACTCTCACTATACTTAATTTGTTTGTCAGCTTGTTTATTTCAGTTTACAAAGATGTAGTTTAACTTCTCTTCCATTTCTTATATTTTTGTCTCTCATCTTAATCATGTATCTTTTTGTTATGGAAATATATCCCCTGATGTTGTATGCCTAGATGTTAAACATTTTTCCTTTGAGTTTTTGAACTCAAACAGTTTTTCTTTCAAAACTTTCTGCATGCCATCGGCAGTTTTTCCACTGAACACACCACTCTGGATAGTTTTACATAGTGAAGTTTTGCTTCCATATAATCTGTAATTAATCTTCTGTGCATTGGTTTAGATTTCAGTTTGCAGAATTATCTAGTGACAAATTAATGTTTATAACCCCATGATCACTGCATATCAATGGTGGTAAAATCTGACATAAAGTAAAAGTAAAAGTAATTTCTTTAGGAACACAAACAATGTCCAGCATGTTCCATTCCCTGGTAGTTTTTTTTTTTTTTTTACAATCTGAAGCTATTGTTGTTCCTGAACATATGTTGTGAATAACTTCCTTACTAATGCTGTTGAATCAATATTATTCCAGTTTGTTTCTGGTAAATTTAAGTTCCCAGCTAATATTATTCTTTCCTCCTGTGTTTCATGCAAGAGATGTATGAATTCCTCTAGGTCATCAACACTTGACTTTGGTGGTCTATGCACTCCAACAATTGTTACATGTTCCAGGCTTGTTTTTATTGGCACAATTACACAGTCTGAAGTCTTGGCATTATCACTGAACATGTAATAATCACAGGTCCCATAACTATCTTTAATCCCTTTCCTAATATCTCCACCTGATTTTTTTGTTAGAGTGTCTGTTACAGTAAAAACAAGTATACCCTCATACAACTGGTTTCCAGTCAGTTCTTTAACTATGTTTCACAAACAATAAAGACATCAATCTTGTGAAAGCATAGCAAATTTTGCAATAAAAACTTTATTATTAATACTTCTAGCATTAATAAGCATCAGAGATGCATCAAATGTTGCTATCTGTGAACTTTTAAATTTTCGACCTGGTGAAAATCCTGCCTAGTGTTTGTCAAATAATGCAACATTTCTCTGGAAAAATTCTCTTCCCTGATCTTGATAAAAGCATGCCATCCTGTCTGACACATGTGCCCAAAACTAGACTTGGATGCTCTACACATTTCAATTTTTTAAAATGGGACATTTTTTTCTATGTAGGTATTTGCCACAAAAATATTTTTATTCACAGTGACCTGATTATCCTTTCTATAAGTGATTTGTCAAAAATACATCCTAACACCAATAAAAAGTATACTAAGAGGGCTATAAGTTCCCTACTAACAGTCAGAGAGTCCTTGTGGACAAGATCATTTGTACCAACTTGTGGATGAGATCATTTGTACCAACATGAATAAAAACAGGTACTTCTTTACATTAAGGTGTTCCAAGGCTTGTCTCACATCTTCTATTTTTGTCCTGGCAAGTATAACACTATTTGATGTTCATTATCTTCTCTGCAAATTTAAGTAACAGTTCCTCTAATAATAGAATCTCCACTTGCAAGAATATCTTTTCTGACCAGCTCTGAAGAATCTTCAGCTTCTTATTAAGAAATATCTGCTCTATAACTGTTACAAAGAAATGATCTTCATCACCTTTAGTTATTAATCCCACTGTTCTTCATTGCTTAATACATTTTCAAGCATACAATTCTCATCTAGCTGGCTTTGTACATCCACAGCTTGAGCCATGTAGTCAAAAATCTGTCTTTTTCTTCTTTTTTCTTGCAGTAATGTTCTTCAGTCCTTCCACATTCAAATCTGATTTCTTCCTGTTCACCTGCCCCTTGCCTCTATTTTTAACGTCTCTTTTGGAAAAAATGATGCCATTTTCTGTAGATCGAAGGTTTTCTGATAGAAAAATTGTATCATTCCCTGGAATTTGTGTGTTACATAACAAAGCAGTATCCTTTTAGTACATAATTTCTTTAATTTAGAGACATTTATCAGTTTCTCTTTCTTATTTATTTGTTGTGAACTTCTTCCTTTCTTTCTTTTTTTTTGTTTCCTTCTAAACACTCTGAATCATCAGATTGCTGAATACTTGCATCCAGAATTCCAAAGCTGTCAGGGGCATCATTTTGTTTCACAGGGGTTGAATGATCTTTACAGACAATAGACACATTATTTCCTAAATGTGTTCTATTTGCTTTTTTGCCTAACATTATTTATCTCACCAATCTAGTCATTAATGTATGTAACAACAGTTCTCCAAGCCATGCCAATTGTGTGAGAGTGTGTACGTCTGAACCTTTTAGAGCAAATGCAAAATTCATAAGTGTGACATACAGGGCAACAGTGTTTTGGGCATAACAAGAATGTGCTGCACTGCAGGAATAGTACTACACACATGCACACAGACATAAGGAATACCACACCTGCCCACAAGGAATAATGTATGCATCAAGTGCAGCATTTCATTGACATCAGCATGATTATTGCATGTCTAATGTGGTAATGTGTGTCATGTTCTGGGTGCAATATAATGCAAAATGTTACATGGCATCTGCATTGTCTGGTTATATGTGTATCACATAAGCATGGCAGCAATATGCTATGCTTCCACATGTGTGCCTATACAGTACAATTGTTTATATGGTGAACACCATGGTGGTAGGAGTACACAAGTGGGTCACACAGACAATACCTAGTGTCCTGAGGGCCCTCTCTGACAGGGCTGAACTTCAGAAGTGATCTTGCAGGCTATTTCCCTGAATGAGTCTCGCATGGCTCACACCATGTCCTGGAAGAAACTCCCCATCAGGTCCCACATCAGTATCTGAAAGATATCAGTCATCACCTCCCTGATCTGGTCCCAGAAATCATCTGCCTGTGGTGGTGGTCAATGTCCCCTCAGTGATTCATCAGGGATGAAGACATGTGCAGGTCCAGATCCTTCCTTCTCATCATCATTACTATCATCTCCATCATGGTTATCATGATCAGAATCTGACTAATCGGGCAGTAGTCTAGCAAGTGCTCATCTTTGGCACCTGCTAGGAGAGTTGCCATGGGTGCCATGCTCCATCAAGCTAAAATACATAAAAAGAAAGAAAGTATATTGTATGCATTCCTGTAATTGTATGACTACAAAACAGATCCAATGTGATACATTGCACAAACTGAAAATATTCAGTATAACACATTACAGTAAATACGTCCATAGACAAATATACCACCATATGTGTTTTAAGGCATGAATCAAAACCATAACAATTAAAAACACTTGTCTTTCAGTCTGCACATTCCTGTGCAAAACATGGCTGTCATGAAACACAAACTGATGTGCACATAAAGAATGTATCAGACATTAAGTACTATGCCTTCAACATGATCCCTGCATGTAAGAAAAATAAGGTATATCACCATACTTTACAGGTATGGTGGCATGGGAAGAAGAGGTTATGGATAAGTTAGATCTCCACAATAAGCATGTTTTGATTTATTGCCGGTTTGTGGATGACCTCTTCTTTTATTGGGGGGAGGGTACCACCTTTGAATTAGAACAGTATGTTCTTGATTTGAATTCCAGCACCACTTTCCTTAAATTCTCATACAAGTTTTCTGACACATCCATTGAGTTTCTGGATATCAAATTGAATATGTGTGAAGGTAATATCATTCACACTGAATTGTACAGGAAAAACTGTTATAGACCAACATATGTACACCGTAGAAGCATGCACCCCCAACACATTTTTAAAAATACACTGAAAGGCCAATGGCTATGAATGAGTCATCTACATGATAGGAATGGAGACTTTGAAAGAGGCCTTCAGAAAATGAAAACTGATTTTACTTCTAGGGGTTTTAATGTGAGAGAGATTGAGAATGTCCATGAAAGTGTCAGGCACTGTAGAAATACAAGTGGGAAACTCGATTTTTCATCTCACTAAAGCAATGATGACATATTGGTAAAGAGGTGAAGGAACAACACTGAAAATGCCATATTTTTTAGTTTAACTTATTCCAGTGATGATAAGAAAATCAAGGATATAATCCACAAACATTGGTCAATACTATGTACTGACCAATAGATACAGAGATTTGTGGGTTATAGACCACAGTTTGGATACAAAAACAAGAAATCATTAAAACAGAGACTCTGTTGCCCCAAAGCAACCAGCCAAATATGTAAAGTGAGAAAGGAATATGGAATGAGAAGATGTAACAGGTGCTCTTTTTGTACATATGTTGATGTATCTGGCTCGTTTACACATCCCAGTAGTGGTAAGAAGTTCTTTCACCTAACCACAGCTGACTGTAATTCTAAGAACTTAGTATACCTGGCATTATGCAATGGGTGCTGCTCATTTTATGTAGGCAAGACAAATAGACGACTACGTGACCGTATTCTTGATAATTTTTATTGTGCACGAAAGGGCATGAATTATAGCGCAATAGCGAAACATATGATAAATAGTGGGGTGGAACATACTTTTAGGTTTCAAGTTTTAGAGATAATAAATGGAAGTATTAATAAGGGGGATATTACGAATAGGACTTATCAGGCAGAACTTAAATGGATTTTTACACTAAGAGCACACTGTGTCCCAAGGTTGAATGACAGTGTATCAATATAACCTACTCTTAGAGCTAGGCCCCTTAGAAATAGATGAAATGTCTCTATTTTTATTTTTTTTTTTACTATTTTTACTATTAATTATATTTACCAGCATTAGGTAACAACTTGATTGAATGCACTCTAGTTTATATGTATGTATTACTGCATTTATGTAATTTCTATGCATGATACTTTATATGTAGGTATCAAATGTTTTATCTTGTTTTTTATTTTTGACATTTCTCCTTTAAAGTTGTATCATGCTGTTGGCCATGGCACCTAATTTACTTGGATGCACTTTAGATTGATTGGCTGTTGTCTATTTTTAACTGGTGTATCGTGAGTTGTATATTAGATCTGATGAAGCTTACTGCAAAAGCGCTTATCCACTGTTCAACTTGTCATTAAAATTTGGTTTGTTTTTATCTAGCTGCTGTGGACTACTTGGAATTCATATTTGTTGGAATATATACTTTACAGGTGCCATTAAAATCTACTTCTCAGATGATATGGCCTATAAGGATTATGTGTAAGGTGTACAATAAAAACAAGTGCCATGCACATGAACATTCCCATGTCCTATTACCTATATGTATGGATGATATCAATAGAGGCCCATGCTTGGGCCATTAAATCAATCACAGAATATAAACAGGTTACTCCCATGCATGGCATAGCATGCATTGCACAGCTTATTTGTTGAAATCCTGCCATTACCTGATCAATGGGTAAGTCATCATTATGTGTGACAAACATGTACACAGAGGGTACACATATGCATCTCACAATATAAAGACAATTGTGCAACACTATTATGCAATTATATTGTAAAACAAGTACTACACTGTTAGTTAACAGCATAGCATGACCACTGTTCCTACAGTGAATAATATCTAATACAGTCATCATTACATTATTAAACAGCCTGAAAAAATATCACTATTTCCATATTTCCTATTTTGTATGTGTGCCATTTATGTCAAGGTGTGAATATGTGAATCACTCACAGCTGTAATCCAGGTGTCTGTGCATGTAATGAGTCATGTTAACAGTCCACAGATAACCTATTATTATGAAGATATAATGAGATGAAAAATCAGTGGGAAATATAAATTCAGTATGCAAATGAGATGAGTATGGCAACATGGCCATTGGCTGACACAACATCTAATAGTTGGAATGCAAAATTACACCCTTGAACAACTGGGCAATCATAAATACAGTGACAGCACATGACATATAAACCCTTAGTTTATGTACTACACACATTACTTACTATCTGCTAACTAATGTATTAATGGCCTACATAAGCTGTTGGTGATCCCTATGTATGCAGCTGCAAAATGCAACCAGTGTAATGCAATCTGACAGTTAAAAATTAAGAACTTCACAACAGTTTATAAACACACAATACAAGTGTGTTGTAACCAAAGCATTACTACTCTTGAAAGCAAAAGTGCTAACCATGTTGAACTGAAAAACATACAAGATACAGACTACCAATCACAGATAACTACTCAGTATCAAAAGTCACTCATCACCCCAGCTAGACCAAAAAGAGCACATCTCACTACTACACCCATTCAGTATCAAAAATTACTCAGTACACAACTACAACACAAAAAACATTAAAAACACAACCACCTTATACATAAAACAGTCAAAGCAAACAGCACTGTAGCAGTTAAACAAAATTGTCTGTCATCTAGATTGTGATTTACAATGAAATACATTACCCACAGCAAACATACCCTGATTCTAACTTGCATGCAAGTGTTCTTAATGAAATTTATACTGGTAATCACAAGAAATATATGACTATTGTAGTTACTTTGCAGATGCATGCAGGGTAGTCTTACATTAATAGTAGCATGCATAGAGCTGCCAAAAAAACACTCCTCATACAATGTTTTGACCAATTCTAGTTTAAATAACATGGAAATGTCTAACAAATACTCTCTCCCTCTGCTGCTCCTCCAGCCTAAGCATCGACTCAATGCCTAATGCGTGACTCCTTGCCCTGTCTAGGTCAGATACAAAAGGTACAAAGCATGTATGAATGGCAAAGTCATGGCCTAAGAATGTATAAAATAACAGTGAAATACAGTGAGCAGCACAATTTATAACATTTATATGGAATAACATTACAAACTCTGCATATTTATTTATTGCTGTGTCAAGCACAGTTGTTTATACAATGGAAGATTAGTGAATGCAGATTGGAAAACTGGGGAATGAAATCTGCCCTTCTCAGCTATGTTCTGTCTCTTCTTTTAGCACATTCACTGCTTGCATCCTTTACCCTGATCCTGAGTTGGGATGTGATGTAGCTTATTGTGCTATCATGGTACCTGGCATACAGGACACAGATCTGGTAATACAGTCTGGCCTAGATGGTGATGGTCATGTAGATGAAGCTGTAGCTTCAGATGTAGAGGAAACCATGTCCAGGAATTCTAATGGTGTAGGGACATCAGATGTTGGACAGAAAGATGCTTGTGCATCACAGTCCCATCTTGAGTCTGCTGGTGATGTTGACACTTCTCCACAAGAGATCAAGACTGCCTAGTGCAGTACACATTGGCGTGAAGGTGGTGTACATGGGTGTGTGTAAGAGGGAGTCTGCCTACTCATACAGACCAATGAAGATTCTCAGCAATGGCAAGGATCAAACATTTGTGCACTTCCAGTGCACACCAGCTGTGTGTTGCATGAAGGATAAGAGTGCAGATACAGTGAGGTCATATCGATACTGGATGTTCAGAATGACAGCATGTTATCTGTGGCACACTCCATTGAAATTTTGGTTACAGCAGTGCCATAGTACAAACTGAGATTCAAGTGCCATGGCTGTGCTTAACCAAGTGCCACATGGGAGAGACAGATCTCTTTCCAGTAGCCTAACCCTTGTCCATTGGACATCAATGTCTATGCTGCAATGTGCATGCACATCTGCTGCCAACCAATTCAATGCAGACCCAGCAGTCACAGTCAGTAAACTCACACTCATGTTCCTTTGTCACAGTCTGCCTTCACATGCTAGTATCATCTCATCAGCCTCCTCTGTAGATCAACAAGGGTCAAGTGTTTCCATACATGGAAGAGGCAGCCAGGCCAAGGTGTGAGCTATCAGTGTGGGCAGCCTAGATTGTGATAGAATAACACTGTCAGTTGATCCAGTATGTCCAGTAGTGTCAATCTGACCCTGTGGTGATGATGAATGCTGTGCAGACCACTGACAATTTCACCTGTTTATTTTTTGTGTGAAATCTGACGCCACAGGTGTCTATCACTTTTACTGACTGCGTAACTCTACTCAGTATTTGATACTTTTTCCCTATTTTACGTTGCTATATGTTACCTGTGATATTGACAGCAGTACTGTAGCATGTCCTGACTTGCTTTTCTGTTTGCCTGACTTGCTAATGGAATGATAGTGATGGGGTTCACAAAAGTATGTACCCATTGTCTGCCATATAAACACATACTACTACACGTCTGTATGCATACCTGTGTCACTAGTGGCCTGAGTTGTTGGTGCCTCTCATGATTGCTTTCTATATGTTCATACTGTCATATGTTATGATTATGTTTTTATGTCTGATGCTCAATGTGCACATCCACTGTTTAATTTCCATTAGATGCAATATATGATGCTGTTGTGGAGAAAAACCTGAACATCAATATTTAATCTGTGTACTTATGTACATGTGGCGTGACATGACTCAAAGATGTGTGTCATACAATGCTGTGTTGCCTGAGCCAGGACTTGGGGTTGCAGCCTCCATCACCCATGTCTGTTTCTTCTGGTCCTTGTTTTCTCCTGCTCCTCCTTTGATTGCTGTGGGATGTCATCTTCAGACATCTGGGATTCTTGATGTAGATTCCCCCACACCTGCGTCAGGCATACCGTCATGTGTGGTAGTTAGCAGATTGTGTAGCAAGGTACATGCAGTAATTATCTGTGCTGCCCTTTCAGGTGAGTGTTGCAGAGCACCCCCAGATGTGTTCAGACATCTGAATCTGGATTTCAGTATACCAGATACATGCTCTGTGGTATTTGCTGTTGTGGCATGCACTCTATTGTAGGCCTTCTCCACAGGGTTGGAAGGTTCTCTGTATGGGCTCATTAGACATAGCTCAATTGGATACTCACAGTCTCTTGTTGTTTGGGGGAGCATATATGTTGTTATTACACATAATGTTAGAAATTAAAAGAACAAACAAACTCCCAAACCACACAAGGACCAAACAGCCTGGAAACCGCCAAATGGAATCCACAGAAATGCGCGACTGATGCAGCAACACTAACAACCAGATATAATCCACAAATGGTTGAAATCCAATGAAATCCGATGAAAATCTCTTTAAAACATGCACCGGTTTATTTAAGCCTTCATATTATAGCTTTTCGTCAGTCCCAAGACCAACTTCCTCAGAAAATAGTTAACATGTAACAACAAAATTCAAAATGATGGCATTGACTTTAAAATACCTTCCATCCATGACATCACTTCCTTTAATTCACCATTAAAGTGATACAATGTCTCTACAAAAATCATATGGCTTTTACCTACTTAATAATATTTACTGCCAATATGAACTAAATTAATGATGATATTATTTTTACCATCCAATTAACCAAATTTGAAATGCAGAATGAACTACAATAAAATACATTTATATATTAAAAACATATAAGAATTTATATATAAAATTCATGTAAAAATTCATAAAATTCAAAAATCACATGCAATGCACTTGCGACTCAAAAAGTCAATGTCTCAAACAGAAATGCTTTCACCAAACCAATTATATAATAGTGCGATAATATCTAAAATTATTTAGAATTATATAACTACAAATATTAGGGCTTACAAACAAAACACTTGCAATTAAATGGTGGAACTCAGGCAGCCAAAGGAACTACCTCTCCAGGCTCTTCAGCTTTAAAATGCATGCTATTGACAGCATGCCATTGAGACCTGGGGGGGCAAATGCTCTAAGCCTTAGCTGCCATAATAGTTCCTTCCTTTCCAACAAAAGTGAATCCATCCCCCTCCAATATTTGGGATTTATATGGTCAATTGCCATGAAATTAAAACCATGCTCAGGGAACTCCTGAATGTGTTTTGCTAAGGCATTCTCTTCCTTGTTCTTCCTGATAGCATAAGAATGTTCATACATACGTTGACATAATTTCCTGTCCATTTTTCCCACATAGAAACTCGGATAGGAAGTGCATGCTGCTACGTATATAACATGAGAACTTCTACAATTATACCTTCCTTTTACTGAATAAGTTATGTTTCGTATATAAAAATGGAGCCCTGTTTTAACAAATCTACAATGTCTACAAGAATTACATGTAAACATTCCAGCTCTTATGTTGGTTACTCCTAGTTGGCTTTCTAAGATATTTTTTAACCCAGGTCCCTTTCTATAGGTAAATTTTACCTTCTGTCCCAACTGTTGTAACCCATCAAACTCACTAATGGCAACAGCCCAAAACTTTTTGATGGAAGTGCTGATACTAAGAGCATCCATACTGTAGGTCATTACAAACCTCATGGAATAATCAACAGACCGACAATTATTAGCTGATTCAATTAATGCATTTGATCCCCCAGGATGCAGCCCCAATAGGGGTTTGTAAAACCCAGACCTTCTCTTATGTTTTACCTCCGTCATTAATTCTACTAACATGGGGGTCGGGTAGCCTCTATTGGAAAACAATTCATAAATTTTGTCCATACACATAATGTTGACATGGATGTATTCAACTTACATCCTTGCTGTTTTTCTTCACTTACCCAGTAGTAGTCCCTCAGGTATTTCACCATGTTGGAGCATAGCCCTCAGGCCACTTTCCCTCCATATGGCATCATCATAAATGACACCAGTGTGTGCTGTCATTATATTTGTTATGCTGACTTCTGCTGAACACACCACTTGACAGTTCAGTAATGACCACCACTTTCTATTTATATATTTCTGATTCAGGTTGCACAGGGATCTTGATAGGTATGTAAGTGCAATCTATTGTACTAAGAACATGGAGGAAATTAGCAGTGTGATAGAACTTATGCATGATGATCCACCCCTCCATGGGTGTAGATGGGAAGTGTACTTTGGCACCCATTGCTGCCAGGAATTGTGCAAAGATGCATCTGCCAGCTGTCTGTGACACTCCTACAGAATCTCGCATATGTCGTTGAATGTCCCTGATGCCAGTACACCTAGACTCAGACAAACTTTGGTTTCAAGAGGTATAGGGTTTCCTCACAATGTAAGCGCAGACATGTGTGGGGTGCACATGTTGCACACAGCCTGCACCAGCTGTCTGTCTAAGTGGTACCTATCAATAATTTAGTGATCTGGCAGTTGGGTTAGTTGTAGTCTAGCTCTCTTTCTAACTGGCTGCCTTCTAAGATGCAGAGCCATATCATCCTGTACAGCTTGCAGTGCTGCAGTCTGTTGTAGTTATTCACTGAAAGTTGCATTTTTTTTTATTTTTTTATTCAGTATTGATATGAATTCCATAGGATTCTGTGGGTGATAGTTTCCTTTGCTTGCATTACAGTATGGCATTTGCTGAGGATTTTGGAAACGGAGTCAGAGAAACCTGTTGTTGCATTTAAGCTTCAACGGGCATGCATGTAGTGTTTTGGAATCCAACAGGCATGCACAGAGTTCATAAATATCCTATGCTGAATAAATGAGTGCTCAGGCAAATTCCAGAATGTCTTCTGAAATCGCTTATACAGCTGGTGTTCTGAAGTCTTCATTAGACATGGTGCACTGTCCACAACTATCTTTTGGAATCTGGCCCCATATGTGAATTCAGTTAAAATCTCCATGCTTAAGCCTCAAATACCTATCAAATCTAGAGCTCAACATAAATAAAACTCTACAACATATATTACCACTAGCATAGCAAATGGTCACTAGGTAACTAATCACGCCTAGGTTTATAGGTACCTACTAGGCTTGTGATCTCTGATATTAAAAAGCCTAGCCTTACATTCCCATGGCAGTTATTAGCCCTTACACAGTGCATACTGATAATGCAGAGACAAGCAGAAGAAGGATGTCAGAGGATATTTTCTTGTTGCCACTATCCATGAGGAACAGGGTACTAACCTGGGAATGAATTGTTGTATTCACACCCACTCATCCAAATTACATTTGAATAGAGTAAGACAAGTAATTCAGTTTATATGGAGAGTAAAACAATTCCAAAAGAAATTAATTATCCTATGTTATACATGGCTATGCCTCCAACATGTTTAATTTATGTTGCAAAAGAGACTGAGATCCCTTGAACAGGTATTCATGCTACCATTGGACTTGCAAATATGTAATAGATCTGACAGGACTGGGACTGCTGAGAGTCTAGCTATGAGGTAGAAGTCATGTCATAGTAGCCTGTATGATATTGAGGAGGGATAAAGCTTTTGCGATTTAAGCCTTGATTTTTTTTTCTTGAGAGAAAGCATTTTGGTTAGTCCAGCTGTGACAAGTGTTTGGACAGGTACATACTGGATGGCACATTACATTCAGTTGAGTTGTGTACAGTGGAATGATTACATCCCAGGATCTGGACACCATTGATTTATATATAATCGCTGTAATGAAAAATGACTTTCTTACAATGAGGGGTTTAAGGTGATCAAAGAACAAGGGCAAATGACTCTATAACTAATGCACTTAGACACCCATCTAACCACTGTGTACTAGTGATTGGTGAATCCATTGTATGACACACTGACTCAACTTTCATGAGGTTTTACAAAAGGAGGGTGACAGTGAGTTTCCATTCAGGAGACAGGATCTCTGCATATCAAGGGCCCTAAAGACCTTTAAGTCAAGCAGAAATGATTATGACATAGTAATGGTACAGGTGGGTGTCAACAACCTGGCATATAGAACCCCAAATTATATGCAGGGAGGCAAACAGAGCTCTCCACGCACATCACAAATATGGGTAAGACACCTAATTTTAAGAGGGAATCCTATCTTTCCCTGAATGATGTCAAAGTACATGAAAAAGAAGATTAGCTATATTAACTGGCTGCATAGCTGGAGTCATTCTAGTTGCACAGTAGGACTTTATAGACAGCCACTTTTGCTTTGCTAGGGATGGCTTGTACCTTTTGCATCTTTTGTTCCTGGACTTACATGTATTGGGTAAAGCTTATGCTGATACCATAATTTTTATGCAAATTATAGCTAAATCTTTCACTATTGTACTCCAAAGTGTTTGGAGTAATTAAAGTGACAATGTAACAAACAGTGTTCATTTGTGATATGTGCATAAATTGTAACACTGACAAGACAGATTTTTATCCAATGCACTAGCATTACTTGCATTATTGTTATATGTACACCTGCATATGCACACACACTGATGTATGTATGTATGCACGTATGAGAGAAAACATGCTCTCTCTGAACATCATAGTGATTTACTTTTCTGTTCAGCCACATTGATATGCAGCTACTTTTGTATGGATCTGGGTATGCAGCAAACATTCATGGACAGTTGTGGACAGAAAACAACTTTCCTTACTGAGAAGATGGCATGGCTATGGATCACACATATATGAGTAAAAATATGCATTGGTACCTAGAAAATCTACCCAAAGTAAGCATAACAGTGGGAATGCCATCTACAGTACACAGTTTCAAATGGAAGTCTCGTAAAGGTAGGCAATATATAGGTTGTATCTTTTATGCATAGTGTCCCTTGTCAACAACACATGGCAGAAGCACCATAGCCATGTTCATATATAACATGGATCAGTTAGGTTATTCAACACAGTAGATGTGACAGCAAGACTGTAGTGGTTCATATATGCTGTTAATGTAATATACTTTGAAATTTTAAAAATACACTCATATGCCTATCTTGGATATCTTCTGCAATAATCCAATATATTTGAGTGTCTCATTATGCAGACTTGAATGATATATTGGCTATTATATTAAGACTTCCAGTGCCATACATCAACCAATGGGCTTCATTAGCATGCAATATTGCAATGCTTCAGGACTGTATTCTCTGCAAAACTTGTAATGTGGCAGGGACTGACAGCACACAGTGACAATGTTCACAAACACTAATCCAATAATATGTGCCAATGTCTGCAAGCCTCACAGAGCAAACCACTTAAATAGGTGTAGAGAGATAAAGCTCTGACAATGATCCAGACCTGGATTCATTTATGCAGTCCAGGCACCTAGAGGAGTTGGTAGGGGAAGGAATGATGAGGCTATGCATGTTGACCTCTATTTGGGGGATGGATAATAACACTGTGCTGAAATGAGGCAGGTGGTCCTTGTAAATCTGGGCCTTGATCCAAACCAGAGCTATGAACAACAGCTAGACTTGGTGAAAAACAGTACTTGATAGGGTGTTGTCATTTTGAGGATGTGATGCACCTAAAAAGAGGTACACATCTTATAGTTCACAGTTGCCTTCTGAATAATGTCAGCAGATAAGGGTAGGGTCTCCTGAAACTGATTCAAGCACTCTGTGTGAAGATCAGTAATGGTTACCAGGCTCACTCTGCTCATACACCAAATGGTGACCACAGCATAGAAGGGTTAAACAGCAACATAGTACTGAATACCTGTGCTGTCAGATAGAAGAGGGCTTAGGGGATACATTTTTTCCACAAAAGTCAGCCCTACCCTAACCTCTATGGATCTAGAAACAGAAAAAAAATTATAAATATGATGCAGGGATTACCATCAGAATGAGAGATGAGTGGAGTTGCAGAAACATTGAGTGTGCAAGTATGCCTAGAATGCAACAGACAGAATACAGTGGAGTGGGGGTCATGCCTGGATGCAAATACAGCTGTTCTCTATTAGAATGCACTAGTCTGAGCAGAACACATGTGTACAGTATTGAACAGCATACAGTGTAAAACAATGTGTATCAGTTGTGGTTCATACATGTTAGTAATAATACATGTTAGTAATGCGGATTGTGGAACTGTAAGGATACCCTCACATAACACTCCTGAGTAGTATCAGCAGCTGTATTCCCTCATCCTATGCAATTAAAATAGGCTTTGTCATGCTGATAAAATGTAGTTATATGTGCAGGGAATTGACAAATATTTTTCACAATTATAGTTAATGTACTTGTTACATACATGTAGAAACAATTATGTGACGACATAACAGTAGAGATGTGCTACACAATCCCCTGGGTTCTCAAAAGCTTGCATGGCGTGCATGATTAGTGTAAGAGGAAATTTTGCCAATATGGGGGCTGAGCAATCCACGTACGTGCTTGTTTCACATGTGCGAGTGCTGTTGCACTAGTGCTGCATGTTCCCAGCTCCCGTATGCAAATCACTCCATTTGCAGGTGAAAACCACGCAAATGAGATAAATCTGCCATCCAGGAAGCAGGAATCAGGGTATGAAGGACTAGCGTAATATGTAGAAATGTACTTGGTTAGTAACCTCCAAAACGGAGCTATGACAGCTCCAAATAAAGGCTACATATCATTGAGGAAGCATGCCAATGGCCAAGTAGAAGGCGACTGGCATTGCAAACAATGCCAAATGTACAAAATACAACTTTTATGATATGTCCACCGATCACTGCCATTGAAGCACAGTGGTGCACAAACGGGATTGGTGGGAAATAAGAAAATAAACTTAAAAAAAGCAGTCTAACTAAAATCAGTATTCTGCCATGCAAGTCAATGGCAGGCAAAAGACAACCTGGCCAGTGAGTAGTGGTTGCTAAGGGTTGAGGCACAGAGTGACACATGTAACTATGCATTAGCAGGCAATTCTATGCAAATGAGGGGAAAGACAGTGAATCACAGTTTTCCCCAGCATGTGAGGCAGGACCCAACAGTGTATGAGTATGAATAGCTGAGTGCAAGACTAGGAGGTAGGTGACATCATGTGTGGGAGTGTCAGGCATACTGTCATCGGATTGGAGCCCTGTGGCTTGGGGTTGCAGCCAGCTTAGCACAGCTAAGCTAGTTGGTGTGTCTAAACCTGCCTAGCACTCTTTACAAAGCTTAAGCGGGTGTGCATGCTGTGGACCAGGTTTCACAGGAAGAAAAAATAAGTTAAAGCAAGAAATAGCAGCAGTGTGCACATATGAGCACTCTGTTTGCGTGGCGCACACACAGGCTTAAACAGGAAGGCAATGGGAAGGGAAAACAGCTTTAGGAAGGTATTCAAGGAGAACTAGCTTAGCTGGCAGGTGAAATGTATCAGAATCAGCCAATTACACAGGAAGCAGACCAGCCCATCCCAGAACACTACTATAAACTAAGCAAACACCTTCCCCTCAGGTTTTTCCCACACTCTACACCACTGGTGTATACAAGCAGGGAAATTTTAACAAACAAACCTATAAAATGAGAAGGGCTGCAGCAGGTAACATAGAACAATATGTGTAAGAGGCTGAGGGTAGTGAGGATGTGAAGGCTGCCAAACAACCCACAGTGAGGAGACAGAGAAGAGAGTACAGACCCAGAGTAACCTACCAGGGCCTACATGAGAGTAACCTACCAGGGGCTACATGAGCTGGAGATAGTGGAGAGCTATAGGGTGGACAGAGACTTCCTATAGCAAATTGTTGAGCTGTGCCGGTCACACCTGACACACCAAACTGACTGAGGGAAACCCATCCCAGTGGACACCAAGGTAAGTGCAGGCCTAGGTATACTAGCCACAGGTACCTCCCAAAGCACAACTGGAGATATCATGGGGATCTCACAGGCATCAGCATCCAGAGTATTCCACCAGTTCCTGGATGCCATATCAGCACATGCCAGTGAACATGTATATTTCCTCAACACCCATGAGGTGTTGACCAGCAATATGCATCTCTTCCACCATATAGCAGAATACCCTGGGGTAGTGGGTGCCATAGATTGCATGCACATACGCATCAAAGCACCACCCGGTGAGCAGGGTAGGCCCTATATCAACCGCAGGGGCATCCCTTCCATCAACTGCCAGGTTGTCTGTGATGCCCAGGGCATTATACTGAATGTGTGTGCTGGCTGCCCTGGAAGCTATGACGATTCACACATATGGCATCTGACGCAGCTGTACCAGAGATTTGCCAATGTGGACATCCCCCTATGGTCACCTAGTGAGGGATGCTGGGTACCCACTGGAGCCATGGCTGATGACACCCATCAGAAATGCACACACACCTGAACAACAATGCCATAATGAGGCACACGCACAGGCCAAATATATAGAGCATGTATTTGGGATGCTCAGGTCACAGTTCTGGTGTCTGGACACATCCGATGGAGTCTTGCAGTATTCACCAGCTATATGTACCCAAATTGTTATGGCATGTGCTATGCTACACAATATGATCCTGTGGAAACAGCTGCAGCAGAAACAGCATGGGGCAGGGCCACACAGCCCTCCACTAATGCCAAGGCCTGCACAGGCACAGAGCAACCCAGAAGAGTAACAGCCTGAGCCTGCCCCAGTAGGCAGAAGGAGGCATGCCCAGTATGCTCTGACCTTGGCAAAGAGGCAATGCATAGCACATGCACTGACACAGTAGGGACCCAGGGAATGACACCTCTCTCTGACTCGCACTCGCACATACAGTAAAAGGGATGCCAAATATGACACTACCTGTGCTCAACCATGTATAGGGAGTGTACTATGTGCATCCAACATAGGCAGCCCTCCAGCACCATCCAGAAGTCTGGCACACCCTCAAGGTAAGTCAATCAACCTACCAATTGCCAAATGGAGTAGAATGTGTTGTTACCTGTAGCTATGTTCGGGATGTGTGCATGCAAGCGAATTGGGTTGCTGAATGTTATGATGGCAGATAGTAGACACCCATAGTGGCACCATGACATCTGCAACACATACTGGAGACATCATAGTAGCCAGTACTACACAGGGTGACAAAACCCACTGCAGGAAATGTGCTGTGCAACATGTGTGTCCATATTACCCACACATGCCAGTCTGGACGGTTCACATACCCAACAATTCCAGCCAGCAGGACAGGTGTAGACAAACCCAAACAGAGCCTGTGGCATGGCCCCAGAATGATGGCTATGGTTAACCCCCCCCAGGCCTAGACAGACAGACCACAGCACAGCAGGCAATGGGATGTTAGTTCCGAAGGGTAGGAAGGCAGACAATAATATGTAGGGCAACCAAAGCCATGCTCTGTAGTACACTGGTATGCCCCTATGCAGCATGATAGTTAGCAATACAGAATGAAATGGACTACCCGACATGCCAGTACGGTCATAGCAAATGTGTACATGTTTCATGTGTGCCCCCCATCCTACATAGTAATGTAACAACAGTCAGGTGTGCCCCCCAACCCTATGTAGAAATATAGAAATGGGCAGGTGTGCCCCCCATCCAACATAGTAATGTAATAACAGTCAGGTGTGCCCCCCACCCCTGTGTAGAAATGTAGAAATAGTCAGGTGTATCCCCCATCCTACATAGTAATATAATAGCTGTCAGGTATGCCCCCCACTCCTGTATAGAAATGTAGAAACAGTCAGGTGTGCCCCCCCCGGTATGCGTTAACGTAGTAACAGTGAAAGCCAAATGATCGAGGGATACCCAGCAGAGACAGCATGCTACCTGTCGGTGTACAACACAAAGGTCAGCACTGCAGCACACACTACTTGGACACGATCCACAGATTCAATACAGACAGCCATACTGGGCATGCTCGCATATTTAGTGAAATGAAGGCAATGTCAGTCTACAACACACTATAAGGTCATACTGGACATGCTCACACACTTAACCACATGAAAACCATGTCTGCAAACACCAGTGGACCAGACATATCTGGCAGTAGCAGTTGTTAAAGCAGACACTCGTCAGTATGCACTGCTCATGCCTTGCACACACAGTGTATAGGAATACAGACATATATGTCAGGACAACACACTATAATAAGCCAAAGGTAGACATACATAGATGTGTGGAAGAGGTTCACTGTGAACGGGAGCCATCCAGGCCTGTCCCACCAAGCACACAGCCAAAGGGCCACAAACACATGAGGTGCAGATGTCACTCACTGCAGATACTAGCCAACAGTATCTGTCAACATTACAGACTATGTGATGCACATGCCAGCTATGCAACATGACTGTACAAGGAAGTAGTCATCTAGCAGCTGTATACATGTACCTGTGACATATGACCCCACATGTGCCCGCATATGGCGTGTCAACCCATACATGAATGGGCTATGGCCCATGCACACACCGCCCTCCCCAGATCCCTACTATGTCAAGCCTGCTGAGGTAATCCAATGTGAAATACACCTTTGGGAGGGGTGTAGCCCAGTAATCTCTGTGGTGTGTCCCATAACTGTGTACTGCTGTAGTGTGATAAACTAGTTAGGTAGGAGTTCTAACCCCAGACTTAGAAGCTTTGCCTTTGTGTGCATGTCTGTCTGTCTCTGACTGTGTAGAAAGCAATGCTTTTTAGGGTACTCACACTCCTCACAATTCATATACTCAATTTTGGCAAGGCTACTGATGTCACCCACCTAGAACTACACCTCTGGGAAGGTTGTTGAATAGTAATCTCTGTAGTGTGTCCTGTAACTGTGTACTGCTGTAGTGTGCTAAAGTAGTTTAGTAGGTGTTCTAACCCCAGACTTGGCAACGGTTTGTGTGCATGTCTATCTGTCTCTGATTGTGTCGAGTGCAATGCTTTTTAGGGTACTCACACTCCTCACAAGTCATATACTCAACTCTGGCAAGGCTGCTGATGTCACCCACCTAGAAATACACCTCTGGGAAGACTGTAGCCAAGTAATCCCTGTAGTACGTCCTGCGGGATAAAGTAGTTAGGAAGGTGTTCTAACCCCAGACTTGGCAACTGTGTGTGCATGTGTCTGTCCGTCTCTGACTGTGTAGAGATCAATGCTTTTTAGGGTACTTACACATCATATACTCAACTTTGGCAAGGCTGCTGATGTCACCCACCTAGAAATACACCTCTGGGAAGGCTGTTGCCTAGTAATCCTCATAGTGCATCCTGTAACTGCGTACTGCTGTAGTATGATACAGTAGTTATGTAGGTGTTCTAACCCCAGACGTGACACCTGTGTGTGTGTGTGTGTCTGTCCCTCTATGACTGTGTGTAGAGAGCAATGATTTTTAGGGTACTCACAAGTCATACACTCAACTTTAGCAAGGCTGCTGATGTCACCCCACCTAGAAATACACCTCTGGGATGATTGCTGCCTAGTAATCCCTGTAGCATGTCCTGCAACTGCTGTAGTGTGATAAGGTAGTCAGGTAGGTGTTTTAACCCCAGACTTGGCAACTGTGTGTGTGCATGTCTGATTGTGTAGAGAGCAATGCTTTTGAGGGCACTCACACACCTTACAATACATATACTCAACATTGGCAAGGCTGCTGATGTCACTCACCTAGAACTACACCTCTGGCAAGGTCATAGCCTAGCAATCTCTGTAGCACGTCCGGTAACTGTGTACTGCTGGAGTGTGAATTAGAACTGTGGTAGGGCTCCATCCCCATCCATGGCAGTTTTGGATATGTTGTGTGTGTTTCAATGTCTGTGTATAGAACAATGCATCATAGGCTAGTCACTCGCAGTACATTTCAAATGCTCTTCTTTGGTAATCCTGCTGATGTCATTCATTGTGAAATACACCTTTGGGGAAGGAATACTCCAGCAATTCCCATGGTGCATCCTATAACACCTCCATGCTGTAGTGTGATATAGACCTCTGTCAGAGATTCTATACCCACACCTGTCAGTTGTGGATATTTTATGTGTGTCTCACTGTCTGTGTAGGGAGCAATGCATTTTAGGCAAGTCACTCACAGTACTTTCAAATGGCCTACTTTGGCAATCCTGCTGATGTTATTCAGTGTGAAATACACCTTTGGGGAAGGAAAACTCCAGTAATGTCTGTGGCGCACTATAAGTGTGTAGTGCTGTAGAGTAATGCACTAGTTTGGTAGGGGTTCTACTCCCAGACATGACATGTGTATGTGTGTTTGCAACCCATATTCTGGGTGGAGGTGGATGTGCGTGTGTGACACCTGCGCCAAATGTGTGGTGAATTTTGCAAAATTCTTATATGTTGGCCCTAGTACATTTCACAATGTCCACTGTACAGGGATAACAGCTGTGAAATAGCCGAGAAGCTGGGGTGCATATCCATACCCATACATGTGACATCAATGCCAGGCAATCACAGTTAGTAACCCCAGTATTACCCAGAGCACACTCTCACCCATGTCACATACACACACACACACGTGCCTAGGCAACAGCCAATATGTGGGTAGTACACTTCATATTGGTCACTGATAGTAACTATGGAGTGATATCAGTGGACTACAGAGGGCATGTTACCCTCCACATCTGTTCAATATGCATGTACATGCAGACAGTGCACCTCCCCATTGGACACCTGCACCACCTGTGGTGCCTTCACATGTACTGTATGGGTAGATGCCACTGACACCAGGGATTGCTGTTAGCACGCTATCAATGTAGGTACAGGGTAAACCTGCTGCCCATTACCAGTCCCTGCCATGGGTGGGCAAGACTGGCACATCAGATGATAATCTGTGTTCACAACATGGGCCAGACACCCCAGGTACAGTTCTCACATGTCACTGTACATGCTTGTGGGAGGTGTGCACATCCTAGACACCGTCTATGTCATGGACTAAGGAACAGCTACATAGGTTCATAGGTTCATAGGTAGGTACTAGGCTATCTGCCTGAGGGCATTTATAAGCCCAGCCAGAGTGTGTTGGCTTTCGCCACCCCATTGATTAATTAACTGAGCCTCTGTCAAGCAGAGCCAATGAAGTGATCCCAGGGATGTATTTTCTGTTACCAATCCACTCATCAAGGCTTCTCTTGAAGAGTGTTAGTGAGGGGCTCTGCCTAATGTAGTTAGGAATTTTGTTCCAAAGCATGGGGAGTCTCTGTGACATGAATCTATCCCTCCAGCATGTTCTATTTATTGTTGTGGTGAGGTTTAGCTCACTAGACTGCGTGGCTCACAGTGACTTGGATTTCTTTAGGTGGAGCATGTCCATCAATTCTGAGTTGGACATGGCTTTGTAAGTCAGGCAGAGATCACCTCTGAGTAAGCGATATGCCACTGAGTACAGTCGGAGTTTTTTCAGTCGGGCTGCATAGGACATATGTTTGAGGCCAGTAATCCTCTTGGTGAGGTGCTTTTGTGGTCTTTGCAGCTCTTGGAAGTGTCTTGTGAGGTACATCCCAAATGGGGCATTGTACTCTATGATGGGTCTGATGAGTGACGAGTAGAGGGGCACTATAACCTCTTTATTTCTAGAAGCGAACCACTTAGTAATTAGATGGGCCACATAGAAGATTTTCTTAACTACTTTGGCAATATGATTGTCAAAGGAGAGATTACTATCTACCTGGGTCCCCAGATCGCTTATTACATCTTCTGTATTAAGGTGGCTGCTGCCTATGTGGTAATCCGTGTGTATTTTGTTTTCCCCAAACGGGATGACTATGCATTTTTTGGCATTAACTTAAGGCCATGACTTTGACACCAGGTGTCTGTCTCAGTAAGGCCTTTTTGAAGGATGTCCGTGTCAGCCGGAGAGTCAATTATAGCTCCCAGTTTGCAGTCATCGGTGAACTTGGTTAGCCATAGTCCTCCTGAATTTGCCTGTACTTCTGAGAAATATATGCTGAACAGTAGGGGTGCCAGAACTGAGCCTTGCGGGACACCACTTGTGACTGGTTTAGAGTCAGACCTGGAGCCCGCTATTCTTACCATCTGAGCTCTGTCTGTAAGCCAGTTGGCAACCCATCATGTGACGTAGGGTAATACCCGAGTGAGGAATGGTGCTGAATGTCTTGGCAAGATCAAGGTAGGCTGTGTGAACCACCTTTCCCTCATCTATGGCCTTGGTGACTGTCTCGAAGAAGTCAACCAGGTTTAGTTGACATGATCTGCCCTTAACAAAGCCGAACTGGGTCGGCTCAAGTGTTTGGAGGTTCCCAATGTCTTTATTAATGAGTTCCATGATGATGCACTCCATAGCCTTGCAGACCAGGCTAGTCAGGCTTATGGGGTGATAGTTACCAGGGTCAGTTGTGGCCCTTCCTTTCTGGAGCGGAATAATTGTTGCTGTGTGCCATTCTATGGGCACGTAGCCTGTGGAGAGGCTGAGGTTGAACAGCGTGTTTTTAGTGGGGGGTTAGTTCATTCTGTAGTTCGTGCAAGACGCAGCCTGGGGCACAATCTGGCCCCATTAATGCTGTGTTTTTGGCTTTTGAAAGGGCTGTTTTCACCTGTGCTTCTGTGATTTCTGCACACTACACTTTTCCGGTATTGTTGTGGGCCCTTTTGAAGGTGAGAGGGAGGTGAAGTTTGCACTGAATCTATCTGCCAGGATGTTGGCAATATCAGTAGGTTCAGTATATTTTGTGCTATTTTGCGCTAGCTCAGAGCATATCTGCGAGTTGCCACTTAGATTCTTGACATAGCTAAAGAAGGCTTTGTGTTTATCTTTCAAATCCTTGGCTATTTTTCTTTCAAAGTTAGCCTTGGATGATTTTATGAGGGACCTTAGTTTCTTACCGATACTGATCAGGGATGTCTTTCCTTCTTGGGATTTGTTTTTTTTCTAAACTAGTTTCCTCCTTCTGTTGTATAACCTCTATATGGCAGGGGTCCATCAGACTGGTTTCCTTCTCTTAGGGGAGTGATTCTTGGTTTTGCTAGGGATGGCACGATCCATGCATCCTTGTAGGTGGTCACAGAGTGCAATTGTAAAGGTTTCTGCATCTTGGGCAGTGTTATCCTTTAGCATGGGGGCTGTGAAACTTACCACCTCTGCCTTAAGTAAGGTGAAGTTTGCTTTAGAAAAGTTTTTCACTGTGGTTTCCTTGGTTGGGGGTGGTGGTGAGGCGTGGACATCCAGGGTGATTAGTTTATGGTCTGATCTAACCAGTGATGGACTGACCTCTGGTATGCAACACCTGTCGCCCATGTTGGTGATGACCAGGTCCAATATGTTGTGACCTCTGGTAGGGGAGTTTACCAGCTGATCCAGGGCATTTGAGTTGATATATTCCAGGAAGTGCTGAGCCTGGGAGTTTGTACTCAAGTAGTTTTCCCAGTTAATGGTAGGGTAATTGAAATTGACAATATCAGGGTGTTCGGTAGGACCTTCATGTTTTCCGGTGTCTCCAGAAAGGCGGAGTGGTGGTCCTGGGTCATGAAGGGTGATCTGTAGCAGGCCACAGTTTGCATTGCAGATTTGCCTGATGTTAGTTGCACATGGATGATCTCAGAGGTATCATGCTGCACCACTAACCTGGAGGTGTGGGCATCCTTGATGAATATGGATACAACCCTTCCTTATGTGTTTCAGTCCTTGTTCTGTGGCCGAAATGTGTGATATGGGTTGTAGCCCAATAGTGCTGGAGTGCTCACTGAAGCCTTGAACCAGGTTTCAGATACTGCACAGATGTCGACATTCTCCATACTTAGGAGTGCTTCAAGTGCATGCATTTTGAGATTTAAACTCCTGGCGTTGAGTAACATAACCCTCATTTTTTTACTTGTGCTGTTTACGGTGGTGGGTTTGAATTTTGAGCCTTGCCTAAAAAAGGCACTATGGGGCAGCAAGAGCCTTGGCCAGTATTCAAAAGCCAAGGGGTGACAGGTGCAAGCCATCTCTTGCGAAGCAACGCAACTTGTCGAGCATGTCATCCCAGGCTGACAGATACTGGATCCCCTTTGAATGACACCAGAAGCTTAGCCAATTGTTGAAATTGATCATTTTTTTCTTTATACTGAGGTATCGTTCTTGGTGTGGGAAGAATGCTACTCAGGGCCAGGATCATACCCACCTGGGCTACATGATCAGAGAGCTCTTCCTTGTCTCTTTTCATGTAGTCCAGGGAGGTACGTCTCAGGTCATTCACACCAACAGGAACAATGACAGAGTCATATTTGTACTTGTTCTGGAGTGACCTGAGTGCTTGTGTTATGTGGCGGATTCTGGCTCCCGATAAGCAGCTAACAGTAACCTTCTCCTTGTCCAGCCTAGTGAGTGGGGCGTCAGTGTGCCTGACTATGGAGTCATCTATTACTAGTGTGTTAGGTATGTTATTTCACCTTAAGCGCTGTGATTGTGCAGCACATTGATTTTGTGTTTTATGTGTTGTCTGGTTTGTGACGGGAGGTGCAGGTTTTGTGGGTGTCTGCTTTGGAGCTGTCTGATGCTTTTGCAGGTTTTTATTAGAGCCTCTGAGTATGATTTCGTGTATTTATGTGTATTTTTTGACAGTACTGGTTTAGTAGGTCTATGTGAGGCTGGAGGTGTGGTGCAAGTGTTAACCTTCTCCTCATGACTGTCTGTTCCAGTCTTGGGTGCAGAGACCTTAGCCTCCAGTTTGGCTGTATAATTGCATCTCTCGCATATGTTAGTGTTTTGTGGTAGGAGGAGAGGGCTGTCTGTGGACATGAGGCAGTTGTAACATTGCCTCAGCATACCCAGATTCACCAGCTGGACTGGAAAGTACACCTGAAGTTGGCCTCTGGTCATGCCTGAGTAGTAGGTGATCTGCTTAGTCACTTGGTTGGTGAGGGGTGGATAAAGAGCCTTGCCCTGCTGGACAGTCAAGTGTCGGGGTATATTAGTGCTTGCTATTAGGTCTGAGCAAGTGCTGGACTGTAGGATGCTTTTTGAGTGCTTAGGTTGAGAGTTGGACTAGTTTCAAGGGAAAAACTGAAGAGGAGACTTAGTGGAGCCTGGAATAATTTAACCGTAGCTAACCGGTGCTGCCCGGCACACAAAACCGTGCAAACGCGGTTTTTAAACTACTAACTTCTAGGCTCGAACCACTCCTCCAGGGACAGATGGCTGCTCAAAGTTCCCCTCTCTCACAGATGAACAGAGAAACTTCCCTCTATCCATGTAAGGTATGGGCAACTCAGAAACTTGTAACACAGCTCTGAATTCAGCACTAGCCTGAAAACTGGACTATACTAGCTTAGAAAGGCGGGGAACAACACATTTTTTTGTTTTGTTTTTTTGAAAAGACAAGGCAGAAACAGTAAAAAGTACACTTAAAACAGCTTTAAACAGCTACAAGCGATCAGAAAAGGCTATCACACTTTAGTGTGTAGCCTACAACAGTTAAAAAATTTATTTAAACAAAAAACAACTTTTTAAAAGTGCAGACAGTCAAATAAGTACAATATGTGAAAAAAAACAAGCTTTTAAATTACAATAAGTGCTGGAAAAATCAGTGTTTAGATGGAAAACAGTTAAGCACAGCAAGAAAATACAGAAAACATGGCAAGCGATGCACAGCATTGGCCACACACATTAGTCACCCAGATGACTGGATGGGGGATACAAAACCTACCTGTGTGGGCAAATGCAGAAATTACAGCCTGGAGCCACAATGCAGACCATTGTCATGTGGTCTGATGCCAAGGTATACCCATCACCTACACTTGTATAGCCTGCTGGCACAGTTGACCACCACACACCCATGCAGACATGCACCCATGCATGTCAGTACTGGCACCCTGTGTGTTTGTGTGTGTTGTATGGTGTGTATGTCCACATCCACACTTACTACAACCCCCATGGGCATACTGAAGCATGCTGTCTGATGTCTGAGACCTCCTCATAATCTTTGCCCATACAACCTCCATATGTCCCATGTGGTGTATGTGATACCTGCACAGTGATGTGTTGTGGCAATCCCACTACTGATGAGTTGTACTCCTGGCCCTGCCAAGTATGTCAATGTGTGTGCATCCCTGTGAGAGTGTGGCTGTGTGCTGATGCTGGAACCTGTTCATGTGGACAGGCATGTGTACATCGACTACTGTATATCTACTGTATCCCTGTTGCAGATGTAAATCACCATCACATATATGTTCTGAGTGCTCCACAGCAGGTAAACCTTGTGGAGCATCCAGTAACTGCATCGAACTATGATAGCACTACATAGTTGTCAGGGGGTTGATACCCTGTGCTGGTAGGTGTGTGACACAGACATGCTTCAGTTTTACACTCCCACCCCTCCCTGACATGTATTTGCCTCTGTCTGCCTCATCCACTCTCTCTCTGGTGGATGTGAAGACTCACACCTGCTTTGCTTAGGCAGCAGCATGTGTATTTTAAGTGATGCTCATGATTAGCTGATGGCCTCTGCACAAATTGCAGCCCTCCCCTAGCTGATTGCTTGTGGAACAGCTGTGGTAACATTCCCATAGCCAGTTGCATGGAAACACAATCCAATATCTAGGAACATCATGGTGGTGTTGGCCCTTTTCATTCACTGTGAACAGGAACTAGTACTGTTGTTTGGCAAACAGCATCTCATATGGATTGGGTGTTTATCTCTAACAACATACGCTATGGAAAGAGGGCAACAAACAGGAGGGTGAAGTGCCCGACCTGACTACAGACTGTAAGTGCTGCTATACTGCATTAGGAGTAATGCTGGTTTCACAGTGTTTGTCTGGATATGGCTGTCGAACATGTCTCAATACCTGCCATGTCAGTTCCATGTTTCTGAGGAATCACCATCTGCAGGGTCATCTGCAGACTGGGCAGTATTGTGCCTTTGGTTTCATATGTTACCCACGGAGCATCTATCTGTGGACTGCAGAAGGTAGTGTGAGGACTGCAGTCTGTAGATGGTGAAGGGCCTGACAGTTACTGACTTCATATCCCTCATAGGACATATGTTGCAACAAACCCCGTTACAACAGTAAATGTATGAGGTTATCACAGCAACATGTCAATATTGTCCCTGTGTATGTGCTCCCAGCCACACCTCTGTCAACCTTTGTACATATGTCGTGTAGGAAGTGGTGCATATGTGCTGTACACCATAATTAGTGTCATCATATCTGATAACAAGCCAGTGATATATCAGACTGCTACACATGTTATGTACAGTAGGGATTATATTTTGTGCCATAACTTGGATGTTCTGTGGATGTTTGTACAATACTGAGGTCTGTGTACTTATGGTGAATGTTGACAGTGTGTGTATTGTTAATATATACTGTAGTCTGTGTACAGACTGTGGAAGATGTCATTGTTCTAGTTCCCCTTCTATCTGATATTACATGCTGCCCCACTGTATGGTACCATATTGGTGTACATGTCTGTAGGTCCATACACACACATGTCCCATACCACAGACAGCCATCAGACCAAACTGTGTAGCAGCCCAGTATATGTAGGGTCATTCTGTGAGTGGCACATATGAGGATGGTGTAGAACAGATAGGCCATATGCTGTTATATTATGCTAGCTTAACATATGTGGCTATGGCTGTGGTCACATTGGTTGTGGATATGCACCTCCACACATGTGTATCTTACCCTGTGCTGTGACATGCCTGTTGAGCCTGTGATATATGCAGGTACATGTGCATTTCCCCATAGGAGATGTAGGCCAGTGTTGAGCCAGTCTGCCTGTAGCCTGCACAGTGCATTGTTACTTGCCTAGCAGCTTAGTACACTCACCCAGTGAGATGTCATGTGCAGATACCTGCCAGATGTACTGCTGCCGGGCCTCCCTTACAAGACATGTATGTCAGACAGAGCAGTGGTATGCTGTACAGGTGTATGTCAATATCTAGTGGGTAGTATGTGCAAATGGCACACCTGTACCAGTGGCCATTATGTGTCAGGCCAGACAGGAGTGTGTGAATGCATAACCTATGATGGCAAATGTATACCAGTCGTTATGTGTTATACCCATCTACATGGCTGTCTACATCCATATTGTCAGGCATGGTACACATGTTGTGCACTAAGGGCTTATGTGTATACCTCTGGACTGTATAGGGTGTGTCAGAATTACCACAGACATTGACCAGTATCTCTTCTGCATTCCACAGGGGCATTACATGCTTGCAGTGGTACTTTACAATGATGTCCTTAGGATGTCTATCAGTAGACAATGGCATACATTTTATAAGCAGATGTGACCTCCCACACACACCATGTCTGTGAAGACAATCCCAATGACAGTAGCAATAGTCTACTAATATACCTGCTATACATACGTGACATCCTCTTGCACTACGACTTTGGGACTATTGGGGCTGTGGTAGGGCTACACTCCATGTCCAGGACATATGGTGTAAATATATGTACATATACTTATCCAGATAGCCATATAGATATGATTACACATGTGTAGTAATTCAAATTACCACTGTCATGACAATCTCCCACTATAACACCCTACATCATGTGGCCGTGGTCCCTTTACATTACCTGTGTGATGGACATCGTTCCCGTGTGTGGGCATCAGTGTTACAGACAGCAGGTAGCAATACCTCTTACAGGAGAACCGGGAAACTCAGGGCAGCCACATATTTGTAGGAGCATCAGGAACAACAGAAAGACTATGAGTAGAGTTATGTTATGCTTTGTATAGTACTGGTGCTACAGGGTGTGTGTGTGTACATACCAGTTTACCTTGGAATGCAGTCTGTCTGCATAGCTCAGAACTGTGGGCCTGTCATTTTGCTGGACAGAGGTATGCCTATCATGTTTTGTCTGTCCACCACACAGGTCCTGTGTCAGATATTACACTGGCAGTGTGTGTGTTGAGTGCTATCAGTGCATGACTACATCCATTTCTGTTTCTAAACTTAATTCCCTGACTACAGGTATGTTGCAGACTATCGTGTAACACCAGCAACTTGCTTAGTGTATGGCAACAGTTTTCCACATATGTGCCAGTGTTCCAACCTCTGTCCTCCACCTACATACTAAACTTTGCACATATGTCACACTGTCGGGGGTTGTTCTGTAGTGGGCTGTGAGTATATCACACTGCCATTGCTGCCATCAGTCCACTGCTGTTGTATCCGCAACACATACAGTGGGGATGGGGCCCTATATGTGTGGGCATCACCTACACAATACATGTGTGCCCTCATGCACTCCAGAGGCCAGTGTATGTAACAGTGGTATGTGGCCCTGTATTATTGAGTCTGGGCGGGGGCACCATACATGACCTAGACTGTTACAAACAGTGGGGGTATCAGGGGTGAGCTGCCGTAACGTATCGGGATGTACAATACTTTATACTTCACCTATATTTACATTACTTACATGAATTGGGGTAATGCAAGCCTACTGCCTCCTGCCATGCATACTGCTCTGTTTGTCGGTGTGCTTGTGATGGTGTCGGTTTTGCCTTGTTATGTAACATTTACAACCCATTTGATCACATAACATCTTTACCACCTGCTGAGTTTGTACAGAGTGTAGATAGAGGCTGCTGACCTATACACCTGCATTACATACTGTTGATTGTTTGGTAACTTGTGGCCCAGACTGTCTTCACTATTGTAAAATTTGAGGGGCTTGGACAGCAACAGTTGTGAACCTTTTCAGACTACTGTATTAGTGTAACTGTTTCACGGTTGCAGTACTCTGTTCATATGTTTGTCAGTGTCTGAACAGCTATGTGACAAGGCATATAGAACTGTAATAGTACACAATTAAAGGTTTTTCATTTCTGCAAACCTGTGTGTGGTGTCTTTCCTATGACCTCTCTATGGGTATATGTTGCAGGCAATGAATGACATATGTATGGGTAGCCCATACAGTGTCCAATTGTTCAGGTGTTAACTGTAGGCATAGTGGCTGTTCCATATTGTGTGCACCTTCTACATATGTATCTTACTGTACATATATCTGCGTGTATGTGTAGTCACATGTATATCTTTATATATATATATATATATATATATATATATATATATATATATATATATATATATATATCTATATATATATATGTATATCTGTTTCTGCATATCTATGTCTCTGTAGCTGTATTCTGGGGATGTTGATGGCATACACATATAACATTTCCTATGGGAGGCAGATTGTACTGCATGATATGTTAACAATACCAGCCTGACATCATACAGGTGGGATGGCTTACTGTTAACATCTTGTGGCCATGTCGTGTCAGGTCCTGGTTATGGGATCTGCAACACTTGGTAGTATACTGCAGGGCAGATGTGTTTGGCTGTGGGGGGGATGCCTATTCAATCAAGACGTATAGTGTATGGGGCCTCAGAACCCCATTAATGGTGCATGTGGACATATGTGTGTTTGTTAATCTGCCATTGCTGTCTACAGATGTATGGCCATATATACCTATATAGATATACATATCTGCTAACATATATATAACTATGTCTGTATATACCAAAATAGATATATGTCTGTGTACACATATGTTACATGCTGTGTATATGTATACATATAGGTGTAGACACATATATGTGTCGATGTAGGCATTTTCATGCATATCTGTGAATATATATTGATATATATGTATATAGTTGTAGATATATATATATATATATATATATATATATATATATATATATATATATACATATACACGTACATACATACACATATATAGATATATTGTATCAGTATAGATATTAATATATCTACACACACATACATCTAGATGTTGGTATACATTCTCTGTACTGTTGCATGACTGGACAGGATGATATGTTTCTGAAAACATCAACTTTCTTTGTACCTGTCATGACTTACTGGTAAATCACTTTGTCTATGGTGTGCAGGGTCCTTGGTGCAAGCCTTGCATGAGCTGTTTATTTTGTTGCTGGGCAGAACACCAGCGGTTGGATACTGAGTGATAAAGGCACTTTAAAGCAGTACTGACACTTCACATCTGCATTTAATGCAGTACTCCTGTTCACATATAAATTTTATTTAGTAGGTTAGCAAAACGATGTGGATATACAGATTTCACATGAAAAAATAGAATGTGCTGCAGTGGGACCCAAACAGAGAATGCTTGCACATTAGGCGGATGCCCTGCCCACTACACTATTGCTGTTCTGTTTCATTTGCATATTTCTACCATAATGTCATACCCATGTTCCCCTTCCCCGGCCCCCGAGCTCCACGTACACAGCATCCATTGATTCTCCGGTTGCTAGCCCTGCTATACCACACCTCCACACATATCCCTCTCTGCATGTATCGGTACTCTTCCAGTATACTGTCTCGACCCAAGCATCTGCAGGCTTTCATCCGTTTAGTCCACATATGTATGAGCCTGACCTTGATCCTCCTCCGATACTTGTGAAGATATCGATGTGACCCACAACTTTTGGTTCATCCCGCCAAGGACAGGCCTGTTGTCGTGTCAAGAGTAGAATCAGCTGGTCTACACTGTTTCTCCCACTGGTAACATCCTGCCAGGGTTTCGAGATGCAGAAGTTTACTCACACACTTGCCCAGCCTCATCTCCCAGGTCCACGGAACCAATGTCCCAGATGTGACATTCTGTGCCTGAAGCATGGCCACACACCCACACGGTGTGCACCGTATTTCCTTATTCTCATTGGTATTGTACAACACTACTGTTCTCACAATATGATTGGGCAGGCACTGTTCTTTGATGCACATAGACTGCTCGTAATATTGTGGTTGAGCAATGTACACATGTTTACTGGTATTAATCCACACACGTACATACATTTCTTATACTGTTGGATGACTGTGCTGGATGACATGTTTGTAATCACAGCAGCTGAATGTGTATCTGCCATGGCATAGTGGAACTCATGTAGACTATAGTGTGCAGGGTTGGCAGGTTGCAACCTGGCAGTGCAGAATATTTTGTTAATGGCCACATCTACAGCTGTTGGCTATAGACTGACTAAAGCACTGTAGAGCAAGTGCAGGCAGGTATGTACTGGTTTGCGCTAGGCTCAGCATTGCTGACCTCTGGTTGCAGCGTCTTGCACTGAGTTAGCCTCTACATTGCTTAACCAGTGTAGTAATCGTTTACCACCACCCATACAGGCTTACACCCGCTTGCTCCCACATACCCCTGCACTACTTCATGTATTTAGTCTACATTTGTGGAACAGGACATTACAACTGGATGCTTGTCCATTTTCAGTGGTGGCCCGGGGAGTAGAGCTCCACTGTGACCCCAGCTACTAAATCCAATTAATACTGAGGTGTTCACAATTCATAGAGAGTAACAGATGTAACATAGCTACGTCCCCCATTTCTCATTCTTAGTTTACTTTAACATGTTGGTATTTTACATGCTTAGGTCAGGTTTACATGTCAGGTATGGCTGTTGACAAAGGTCAGTTTAAGGTGAAGTTGGATTCTAGTTTAACAGTTCTGGATAGGTTACACGCAGGTATTCGGGGTAGGTTTAGTTATTCCATACCTGTGTGGTACAGTTGAGGGAAATAGTGAAGGAGTAGGTAGGTAGGTAGTGGGGGTGACATTGTATAGCAGCCTGCTGGATTAAGTGGATGGGGAGCAATAGGGAAGGTTTGTCAGATGTTGGGATTTGTATTCGAGGCAGGACAAGAGGTGTCAGTTCCACTAGCTGATGTAGTGGTATAGAGTGTAAGTTGGGGGGGGGGGGGACTTTGCAAGGTTGTGAGCCTGTGCTGATCCAAGTGTGCTTGTGGTGTTCCTTCATGTGTTATTTACATGTGTCCTGTGGGACAGTTGAGGTCATGCATGTGGGTTGGGGGTTCCAGATTCTGGCAAAATAGTTGGGGAAGAGGGTGTCACTTATGTGTAATGTTAAACATTAATAGAAATGGAACAGGGGTTAATAGGTAAGTGGTGTTCATGGGGCACAAAGGGGGTGTTAGTAGGGGAATTATCCAGGGATGTGCAGGAAGGCTGCAGGGAAGGTCCACAGCTGGCAATGTCTTCTACAGCAACAGCTGTGCATATACACTGCAGTTGGAGTTTGCGTTGGACACTCACATCTTTGGGTAGGGGCGAGGACTACAAAAATATATTGTGATGCCACTTAGATCGGCTTACATGCCTACAGTGGTGTGTTTGACCATGTGTTCTTTGGTGTTATGTAGTGAGTTTTGCAACAACACATATGGTTATATCATACTTTGCCATGTAAAATAGACTGTGCTGCAGTGGGACCCATACCGGGACTGGCTGCTCGTTAGGCAGAGGCCCTGCCCAAATCGCATGATTGCTTACATCCCCAGGGTGGTCCAAATAGAACTGCGCCAGCCAACACCTGCATACCTAGGCCCATAATTGCTTACCCATAGTTCCCCTAACCGCCCATCCTCTACAGCACTCATCCTTACTGTGGGTGCAGGTCGGGTCTAACAACACCACAACACACTGCCCACTCTCCACGTCTTGGGACCCATGTCGTACGTTGTTTTGACCCATGGGTCATCAGGCTTGCCTAACCTTGTAGTCTGTATACGTACACGGCCTGCATAGATAAATCATTACAGGGACTGACTCTGATCATCATCAATTTTTTGGGTGTCCCGCAAGAGACTCTCTAGTCTCTGTTCCAAGATTAGACTTGGCAGGTCCACAGTGTTCCCCTCACTGGTGGTGTCCTGCCTGTGGTTTAGGGAGCAGTGGATTGTTTACATTGTTTGTGTGTTTGTTTGTATGTTTCCCCTCTCTGGCTGGAGGGGGGGATGCTACGTGTTACACGTTTGTTGATTGGGCCCCTCACCCACATTGGCACGCCTGTGAACATATGTCATTCCTAGTTGCTGTGACATACCATAGCTATATATCTGTGTGTTTGTATATATATATATATATATATATATATATATATATATATACACACACACACACACACACACACACACACACACATACACACACACACACATATATCTATATCTATATATCTGTCTCTCTCTCTCTCTGTATGTATATATATATATATATATATATATATATATATATATATATATATATATACATATATATTGCTCTATATATCTCTGATGACATGTGGATGTATGGGTGTCTGCATCATACGTATTTATCTGTGTGTGGGTATTTATATATATATATATATATATATATATATATATATATGTCTGTCTAAGTATGTATACATTTGTACTACAGAGAGGGAGAGGTGTATATATATATATATATATATATATATATATATATATATATATATATATATCTATATATTAGTTATGAGTAGATATACACATACACACATACCTGTACATGTTTAGCTACATATCCTGTAATGTAGACTTGTATTGCTGAATACTGTGTTTCGTGTGCATGATGGCTGACCTTGTGTGCCATGTATGCTTTGCGATGCCTACAACTACATCTGTTAGTGTAATCTAAGTCACACGTGAAATCTATTGTTAGTACCAGGGTAACATTCGTCCCATGCGGGACAACCCAATCATTGGGTATTCAACTGTCGCCTACACCCAGACTTACAAAGGTACCCATGGCTATGTGCATGGACTACAGCGTGTGCCAGACCTAGGACACTTGGGTTGGGATAACATATGGGATGGGTCCCAGGGGGGAGTGGAGGGAGGGTAATGTGTGGTGGTGTGGTAGCTATGGGCCGGTAACCAGGGTAGGGATTGTGGAGCGGGTGGGGGGAAGTGAAACTGTGGGTAATGAATGTATGGATCAGGGATGGCCTTGGTTGGATGATCCTGTACTGCTCGGCCCGCCTAGTGGGTGAGGGAGAGGGGGATGTAATGTCAACATGTGAAACAAAACAGAAGGCTTATTTAAATCCCTATTTCACTGACACAAGTACATTACAATGAGCTTGGTAGTGTATTGCAGGGCGGACATGTTTGGCTGGGCGGGGGATATGCCAATTTGTACGTGACATATATTGTTTGGGCCCTCTCAAGCCCATTCACAGTGCATGTGGACATATATGTGTCTCTTAATCTCCCATTGCTATCTACAGATGTCTGGCCGTATATACCTCTGTGGGTATATATATTTGCTCACATATTTCTAACTATGTCCGTATATGGGTCTACTGCTTTTCATCGAATACCACGTATTTGAAAATGAGCAGTAGACCGCTCAGTTACGCGAATGTGCACTTATTCGAAAGTGCACTTTTGCGAACTCAGCTTCTACGAATCGATCGCACCACGGTGGAGGACAGCAGGAAAACATGCTATGTCTTCCACTGTGGTGCAGCAGTTACGGACCTTAGGGTTAGGGCACGGGTCATGGTAAGGGGATAGCCCTACTAGCTATCCCCTTACCATGACCCGCGCCCTAATCCTAAGGTCCGTAACTACTGCACTAAAGTCAGTAGTAGCCCGTTCACTGAAGCGGGTTTCACGAAAGTGCACTTTTGATTAAGTGCACTTTCGCGTAACCCAGGGTCTACTGTGTGAGTTCGAAGAAGTGTATTTTTGAACTTATACAGTAGACCCATATATACTTATGGAGACATATATCTGCGTACATACATGTGTATATGTGGACATATAGATGTTGACATATATATGTCTAGTTGTTGGCATTTGCCTGTATATCTGTTCATATATTTGTATATATATATATATATATATATATATATATAGATAAATATATTATATATATATATATATATATATATATATATATATATATATATATATGTATATATCTCTTAATATTTATATACATATATATATTATATATATATATATATATATATATATATATATATATATGACTACATCTATAGATATGTTGTATCCATTTAGATAATGATATATTTGCCCACACATGCCCATCTAGCTGTAGGGATACATTCTCTGTACTATTGCATGACTGGGCTGGGGTTTTATTTCTGACAACATACGATTTATGCATATCTGGCATGGCCTAGTGGTAAATCATTTTGTGTATGGTGTCCATGGTCCTGCGTTCTGGCCTTGCAGATGCTGTTTGTTTTGTTGCTGGGCAGAACACCAGCCATTGGATAAGGTTTGCTTAAGGCACTTTCAAGCAGTTGTAAGCTGGTTTGCACAGAGGTTAGCACTGCTGACTTCAGGTCACAGTATCTTACACCCATTTAACTTCTCCTTTGCTTAATCTGTGTTGGCAGTGCTTAACCCTGCACAAACTCACTTGCACATGCTTACTTGTACTTACATATTCTTATTACTGCTTATGCCTTACTGCTGGCTTATTCATTATGATACTGACTCTTTACATGTGCTTTTCCTGCAGTACTCCTTTTCATACAAATTATTTTATTTAGTGGGTTTTGCATTACAAATATTGCTTATACCATGCTTTGCCGTGTAAAATAATTTTGCTGTGCTGGAACTCGAACTGGTACTGCCTGCCTGCCTGCTCGTTAGGCGAACGCTCAGCTCACTACACTATTGCTGACATACTTCATTTGCATATATCGTCCTTGTTATCCTCTTCAGCCTTTTGGGCTGCTTTCACCATGGCTAAGCAATGGGCACACCCGCGCACCTACGGTTAGCTGTAGTCAGAGCTTTAGACAACGATATGGGGGTTTCTTCTTTTCATCTTTATGTCTTGTTGCTGTTGTATACATGGGGGACTGTTGCTGGGGATATGCGGACATCTATGAGCAGCTTCGCTCATTTATTTCCACTTTCTTCAGTTCTACTTTGCAGGGGCATGTTTATTCTGAGGTCTCTGCTCTCAAACATGCCACTTCACTCGTACACGCTCCATGTATGCCTAGGGGGTTGGGCAGTGCACCTTCATTAATATGCATGGCATGCTGCCGTCCTGCTCCTAAGCGGCTGCTTCCATACAAAACTACACAAGTCCTGCATGGAAGATTAGTGAATCCATGGGAATATACTGACAGCAGTGGCATTATATTTACTAGACAGTGTAGCAATTATTATTACAATCTCTCTCTGTCTTTGGTCTAGTTGTTCATGCATCTAATAGAGGTGTATACATGTCTCATTGGATATATAAAAATAACTTTTTACTCTCATATTAGTATAATAGCATTAGTATGCTAATTATTCTAGAATAATTGGCATTCTTATCTCCTGGTGGTAGCCAGTTGAAAATAAACATGTTGCAATTTGTACATTCACTTGGATGCCTTAAACATGAATATGGAGGTACAACAGACAGGTGTTTAAATATATTTTGCATATTACCCATGTGTCCTTGTCAGATACATGTACTAAATATGATTTATTAAAATAATCATATCCTAATGTGTATTCAGATTGTACTTTGATACAACTATATTGCAATACAGTATATGATCACACTGTGCAACTATACAATGCTGCCATTGCAATTGAAATGAATATCGCATATAGTCAAAAGTTAATTAAAAGCAGTTGCTAAAATTTTTAAGTACTTCTGTTTGCTCTTGTGTATCCCTGTTTTTAAAATGTGAGTTTCTTGTTTAGTAAGATCATTAAGCTGTGGATATTAAATATGATAATCTTGTGTTTGTATTGACTGTATCCTGAGTAGCTGCTTGTTTGCTTCTTGATTCTGTGTTATCAGATGGTAACTTCTGATATCATAAAGGTTCACTTTGTAATTAAAAGTTTTGAGTTACTGAATTGAAGGGCATCCCTTTAAGTCAGGAATGGGTAATGAGATTCTACAACATTCTATGTTAATAAAACACATTACCTGCTCTGAGTGTACCCTGAGTTTGCTTTAGGACTTTGTGCTGCTGGTCAGTCTAGAAAATGTTATCTGGCACAACAGCTCTACCAGTTTATCAGATTCAATATTGCTAGCAGGGAAAAATGTAGTTGCATGGCAAGACAGTGTCTAACTCAGAGGCTCCATCTGTAGGACAGCATAGCCATAATGCTTGCATATGAGGCCACTAACCCACTGGGACTCAAAGTGTGGTTGGTAACAGGACACTGTGAGCTGTCCCAACAGGAGTTTGGGGGATGGCTGTCACTATCCCAAACTGCATAAGTGAATGTTTCCAGGCTCTCTGCCTCTGACTATTGAGACCTGTAGTGCAGCTTCATCTGTATATAGAACTCAGTACTGTAGACATTGTGGCTTCCCATCAGGTACTACCTGCAGTATCTAGTCCTATATAAAGGGAGACCTAGCATTGTAATTCTATATTTAGTTTCTACTTTAGTTAGATCCATTGAGCTATATTTGCATCTACTGTATAAGCAGTTACCAAATTACTTCCTGATTCTGTGTTATCATGTGACACCTGTCATAAAGGGGGCAATCATGTTGCATTCCAATATCTTGAGGTACTGAAATGAGTGGAGTTCTGCTACTCCAGGAGCAATTATGAGATTCTATAGCATTTTATGTTAATGAAACTCTTTAGCTGTTCTGAGTGTAGCCTTATTTTACCTATGGACTAGGTGAAGCCACTTAATCAGGACAACATTATCTGGAATAGCAGCTCCACCTATATATCAGATCCAGTATTGCCTGTAGGGAACAGGAGCTGGCATACAGGTGTAGTTGCATAGCTAGATGCTGCTCAGGACAGAAGCAACACCTGTAGGACAGCATAACCATCATGTCTGTATTCTCCCCATCCAAGATGAAGATGGGTTTGTGGGGCCACTAATCCATGAGAGAATGAAACCTATTTTTGAAGATGTGGCACTGTGAGCTTTTCATATAGGAGTTTGAGGATTGGCCATTACCACACCAAACTGCATATAATGAAAGACTCTCGTATCTCTGCCTCTGACCCTTGAAACTTGCAGTACAGCTCCACCTATATGTGAAACTCTTTACTGTAGGCAGTTTGGCTTCCCACCAGGTACACCTTGCAGTATCTAGTTCCACGCACAGGTGGACCTTCCGCCTTGCCATAAATCAACAGATAGTATTCCCTTTGTATCTTATAGTAAAATATTTCATTGGTCAACATATTTCTATCACACAAAGATGATTTTAAATGACTTCATTAAAAGGTATCTCCATTAATATTAATGGTTTAAATAATCCAAACGAGGAGAAGTCCATTTATAGATCTTAAACTCCATAAATCCCAATTAATATTCCTGCAAGAAAATCATTTAATATCAGAAGATATATCCAAACTTGACTATAAATCATATACGGTATTAGTAACTCAGAACACACTCAAAAGAAAAGAGGAGTAGCTATTTTATGGAACAATACAATACTCCTTCCTAAAATAATAGAAGTATATAAAGATAATGTTTTGTTCAGTTATTATACAATTAAACAATAAAATATTTACTCTTGTCAGCATATACTGGATACCTGGAATTAGAAATAATAATGTAAAATAACATCTAGCACACATTGTGCAACTCTCTAAAGGAAATGTATTAGCAGGAGTTGTTAACTGTATCTTAGATAATAAAGACTCTAACACTAATGGTAAAGAAGAATTTCAGCCTCAGCAAAACTATTAAAATATTTTATAAATACATACTTATTGAAAGACATTAATAATTTTGCAGATCCAAACTCCCTGTTTTTCACCTTCTACTCTCATAGACACAATACATACTCAAGAATAGACATAGTTTTAATTTCCAATGAACTGACAGATACTCTAACACAGAGGTAATCTCATGTCCCTTATCGGACCATAACTCTATAATTCTTGAGTTATTAGTCAGTTCAAATGATAATCTTCAAATAAAAAGAAGACCCACTTAAATTACAAAATTAAAAGATTTTAAAGAATTAATCTCTTCAGAAATTCAGAATTTTATAGATCTTAACAATACAAATGACATTTCTGAAATATATATTTGTGATGCTCTAAACACATACCTATATGGGAGAATCATTAATTGATATAACAAAAAAAAAGAAGAAAATGTGGGAAAAAGAACTACAAGATGTACAATATAAATTAGATAATTTGAAACTTAACAATGAGGGAGACAAAGACAAAAGTGGAAAAGGAAAAGTCATTGAATAATAAATACTTAGATATTTTAAATCACAAAACCATGATTAACTTAGAAAAATTAAACTTATAAACTTTTCCACTAACACTAGATCTTTAAACATACTAGCTAATAAAACAAAAAGACTAAACAAATTTAATCATATTAATGACATATTTTCCCCAAAAAAGAAAAAGATGGTCTCAGATTTACAAAATATCTTAATAGAATTTAGAGATTGTTTTTCTTAATATTAATCACAAACCTAGGGCAATTGATTCTAAAAAGGAAATTATATATTTTATTAATAAATACACTAAAAAAAGATTATCAGAAGAACAAGCAGCTAACATAGATAAACCTATATCTTTTAAGGATATTCAAACTCAAATTACTAAATTAAAACAAAATAAAGCACATGGTAATGATGGCATTATCCCAGAAATTTATAAGATCTTGCCTACTAATGTTCTAAAATTACTTCATAAAGTCTTTAACATTTCTCAACATAAAAAGACAACTCCACCTTCATGTAAATATACTTTTCTTTCTCCAATATTGAAATCTATAAATACTCCACTAAATGTTCGTCTTATAGACCTATTTCTTTACTAAATACTGATTACAAAATGTTTATGTTCATATATGCAGATAGGCTTAAAAATGTTCTCCCAATATTAGTAGATGAAGACCAACAGGTTTTATAGTAAATAAAAATTCATATGTCAACATAAAAAAAAACAATAGCTTTGATTGAATCTGTCAAGAATTTAAATAAGAACCTAACACTAGTTGGTCTTGATATAAACTGTGCTTTTGATTCGATCATTTGGGAATACTTATTCATTCTATTGGGGGAAATAAATTTTAATAACAATTTTATAAATTTTATCACACAGCTGTATAAATATGGTCATGCTTACATTGAAATCGGTACAAGTGTATCTCAAAATATACCAACAATTAAAGGAACTAAACAAAGATGCCCCTTGTCTCCTTTATTGTTCACATTAATTACAGAATCTTGGGCAAAATTAATAAGATGGGATAATGGCAGTGAAGGTTTTAAATTAAATTCTAATTAGTCTTCCAAAATACAAATGTTTGCGGATGACATACTTATTACCCTTGGTGGAAATAATACAACTATCTATGCACTCTTTAAAGATATGGAGCACTTTCAAAAAATCAGGGCTAACTATTAATAATAATAAAACACAAATCCTCTTTATTGGTACAAAGAAGTTCAATTTACATGATAAATATAAAAAATATTTAGCACAGTCTGAACAAATAATTTACTTAGGTATCGTAATTACTAACAATATTAAAGTCATTATTCAAATTAATTATAATAATAATTTAATGGCAATAGAAAGCCTTGTAAAAAATGGAATAAAATTAATTCCCTTTTCTATGGATGAAAAACTTTCAATTATAAAGATGATCTTAATCCCTAAAATTCTTTACATCATCCAATCAATTTCTATACCCCCCTCCAAATTTAATAGTCAAGAAATTCAATTCAATGATTCAAAAATTCTTATGGTTTCCAAATAAGTCCTTAATGGCATTAATCTATCATATGAAAAACTGGGAAAATTGAGGCATAGCTATGCCAAACTTGGAAATGTATTCAATTTCATCAATTATTAAAACTATCTCTGTTCTTATAGCTGTCGAATCCACTGCAAAATGGAAAAAAATTCCAGAAATATTATCAGATGATACAAAAAGTAGTAATTCTCAGAATGTAACTTTAGTAAATAAGTCATTTATATGGATACTGAGAGATTACTTCTCTATTTTTTTCACAATTTTAAATCTAACTATATAGTACTCTTTTTAAAAACTTTTAGAAATTCTATATTTAAATTTAATATAGATAAGGATTGGTTATTTATTCTCTTTCCCATAGCTTTTTTTTCTCAAAAATCTTTTTATTTAAAATTTCCAATACATAAAAAGAATATATCAAACAGTGTAAAGAACACGTTAACAGCAAAATAAAGCATGCATTTACAATAAGAAAGATAATACCTTAAACCTATAACTATGTACAATATATACAATAGAAGTTACATCTATGAACTAAAACTTTGTATCTAATGAAAAGAAAATAAGAGAAGGAGCATATCAGAATTAGATGTGTGACTTAAGTATGCAAGCTCTTTGTTAAATCCAGGTATAGTGTATAAACATTTATAACTTGAGACATTGAGAGGTATGGTCTGATTCATTTGCAAAAAGTTAGGAACATGGTCTATTGGGTAGTCTGGAGTAGCGTCATGATTTACTTCTTAAAGATTAAGTCCAGCAAGAGCCCCCAGTGTTTATGGTAGTATTGTTTTTGTTTTGTATTAGCATATGCTAATTTATGGGAGGAAATATACTTGATAGCTATGCTACAAAAATCTTCCCATGAGACTGAGGATTGACCAGCCCAGTTTTTGGTGATTTAAAATTTAACAAGGGCACAGATAGAAATAAGAATATGTTTTAGGATTTTAGGATATTTGATTGTGATAATATGTAAGATAGCTGTTTCCCATGAAAAGGTGGATTTTTCATATCCCATCTTCTCTAATCTTACTCATAGAGAACACCATAAATTATGAACTGTTTTACATCCCCAAAAACATGCTAAGTATCTGCTATTTGTTTGGGCAATTTGGGCAATCTGCTGAATATTTGGGATTGAACTTATTAAGAATTGATGGTGAATAATTGTTGTTGTTAATCATGATTTGGGTGTATAATAAACGTCTGAAGGGAATAAGCTTAATGGTATTTTCAATGACCAGTTTTTTATTTTCCTCTGAAATTAGATGTCTACTTCTCTTTCCCATAGCTTGCATGCAAGGAGTCATGTTCTCTTCTGATTATGCAAAAATGTCATAATTTCAGCAAAAACATTTAATTTTCTGGTATTAGACAATGACAAATGATGATTTGAAATCCATTACATTACTCAAGGTTGAATATGATTTTGATAGATTTTCTTGGTTAGACTTACAAGAAGGCAGACAATATATTTTAAATAAATTTGATTAAATGTCCTCATCAACAAAAAAAATCAATACCAAAACTACTACATTATTTGATGTTATCAATAAAACATAATTCCCCTGTTAAAAATAAACTGTCACACATATATAAGGCAATTAAGCCTGATTTTGATGTATATTCTGATAGCCACTGGAATTATTTTTCTTTAATTAATAATCATCTCCCCACTAATAAAGATAAGCTAAATATATTACAGTCTGCTAGTATGACCACATCATCACACAAATGGAGATTATTTACTTGGAAGTATTTGTATAGATCATTCCTTACCCGGTTTACTATAAGTAAATTTAGCAAGAAGAATGTCATATGTTGGAGATGTAATAAGGAAATGAATGTGGATTGGTCGCACATGTTTTATGACTGTATAGATTAAAAAAAAATTGAGAAGATATTAATACCTTTTTACAAGCAATTTTTACTGATAATTTTATACACTCTAAATCACTTGTTTTACTTAATACACCAGTTTCTGAATGTATAAGGGAAAATAAATACCCTTTGATTTGGTCTATACTATATGTTCCCAGAAAAAAAAACATTACAAGGAATTGGAAATCTAATACTTCACCATCATTTCAAGAATTTAATAATCTACTTTTTGAAGTCTGTTATCTAGAAAAGTTGACTATTAAGTCAGGATCTACTAGGAATACTACTATATACAATATGTGGAATAAAGTACATGAATTATTAGAAAAATAGCGTGATACTCTTGAAAATAGTTGATGTATATCAATACTATTATATTGTATATATGGTGGATGTCTTTGCATATAGTTTAATTATGTTTGATTTTTGTTTATAATCCTTTACTTAATTTGAAAATTGTGCATTTTCCTAGATAATGATCGTTTATTTAAATATTGATTCCAATAAAGTTGTTTAAAAAAAAAAGAAGTCTGTGTGTGAGTAGGTTGTTCTAATTTGTCTGTGTTTCTAAGTTGTAGCTGTCTTTTAAATTGCCCATCTATTGGATTATGTTTCATTGTTATAACATGAAATGTATCTAAATTGCAATTCACATCTTATTTTTGTCTAACTTGTCATTTTTTATAGATATTGCCTCCAATTAATGATTTCTTTTATGCATTGTTCTTTTTTTTAAAATACTTTACATTGTCTTTATCAAAGTCTCAAATATATTTTATAAACTGCATTTATTTTCTGAACCATGTTGATCAATGAATGCTTTTTGTATGTGCATGGAGGGGGGCTCTCCAGTTGGAGTCCATATATTTCTCCTTATTAATGGTTGATTTATATTTCTGTCTGTCTTGTTTGCCAGAAGTTGTGAGACTCATTTATCCCAGCCCTTGGTATCTGATGGTATATCTTGTATTCTATGTTATACTGACCTCTGTAGGTGAGATGAATAAGTCACATTTCTATATATGGCCATTGTGGTGATAGTTGAAGTCTCCATATAATGTACTGACATTTTGTTGTAGGCTGTTGACAAGCCTGAAGGTTGGGAAGACTGACTCTTCACTTGCTCCAGATAGAAACAACTTTTTTTTTTTTTTTTTTTTACTAATTCTAAGCTATGTACCATCTCAAATGAAGCCTGACATCAAAGCAAAGAATATTGCAATCTATGTAATTTTAGATTTCAGGGTTATATGTCTAATGAGGAAAAATCTTTAGTAAGATATATATTTTAGCAGTTTGAATGTTTGTGAAAAGTTGCAATTTCTGTTTTTTTTCCCATTAGAACATTGAATCTGTAGAGGAATGAAGTGGTGATTTAAGGTTTCTTTCTATAAAACCTCTTCTTCAGTGTAGTGAAAATCCCTATGTATCTAAATTCTGTTGCTAACTGACCTGCTATTTTTTTGTGCTAGTTCAAATCATTTTCTAGTTGTGCTTCATATGGGAAACACCTGCATCCTATAAAAATTAATCTGTAATCCAAACCATATTTATAAAAGGGTAGGGCATTCAAGATGTTTTGGAAAACATAATTCAAGTTGTGTAATCCAGTTATTTCAGTCATCTGTAAACCATAAAGAAATGAAGTGTTCAAGGATTTGTGTACCTATTTGACAATGTTTTTTCCCAAAATGTTGCATAAAATCTTCCATAGCAAATGTCAATAATAATTTAACTACTTGACAACTCTGTCTCATTCCTCTAGTTACTTTTATAATATTAGAGAAAATATTATTTGATATCACTATAGCTGAGAGCTTGGTGAAAAGTAATTTGCATTAATTGAAAATGAAAAATAAACTGCAGAATGAACAGAAAAGCCACAGGAGCAGCACCAATGTGAAACCAAGATGAGATGTTTAATGAATAAACAGCAAACATGACAATGCAGCACGACCCCTGCAAATCACAACAAATAAATGAAACAGTAAAGCCGGTGTAGTATTAAGTGCTTTTTGTCTGCAAAGATAAACAGACTTCTTCAGATACTAACACACCGTTCGCACATTACTTTAAATGTGATGCTGAAGTCACATGGTTAAAGTTCTGCTTAAAATTGACAATTTATAGGCTTAAATAAACCATCTCTTTATGTCAGTGTTATAAATGTATACAATAAATGTTAAAAACATTCAAAAATATTCAACAACTTTATGCAACATTATAAAACTTTGTAAACATTAAAACTTGTCAGTTAAAATTAAAAAGAAGTTGAAAAACCCTACTAAATTGTGTGAACACTATGTGACATCTTGTTTGTGTAACCCGGTGGCTTATCTATGATTTTCAATGGTAAACTTGCACTTTGTATGTTTGTGCGTGTATATTACTTCCAAACTATCAGGATCTCTGCCATACTACTTTAACTTGCACTTATTCCTGTATGCTTTCTGAGTAAAAAGTGTACAAACAGTAAAAAGATATAGTAGATTAAATACAGGCACTCTTGTTTAATATATTCTTATGTGGTGTGTGATTTTTGGGAATGACCATGCTATACTCACGATGCCACCACCATGTACTCTAGTCTGTAAATTAAAGAGAGGGGAATGTTTTTTGTTCTTTATTTCTACCTTATACTTGCTTTTGCCAATTATCTTAACTAGTTTAACTTTAATATACAAGTTATTGAATATAGTTCATTTAAACCTGGTGACCTACATGCATCAAGTCTTAATTGCCACAATAATTCTATTTTCTCTAAAAGTAAAGATTTTGAGCCTCCTCTTATCATGGTTTGTACCTTATATTCCTGGTCCAATATTTGTTCAGTTACTTTGAACTTGAATGAGTGATTGGGGTTCTTCGCACAATGTTTTACTAAGGTGTTATCTTGTTTACATCTACTAATTGCATACATGTGGTCATAAATTCTATCCAGTAATCTTCTATCAGTTTTGCCTACATAGAAGGCTGGGCATGCCTGGCATTGGGCTATATAAACCACCGATCTTGAATTACAGTTACATTTATATTTAAGTGTGTAGTTTCTGTCTCTGATCACAAATTTATTACCAATGTCTATATATCTACAGTAATTGCACATTTCACATCTCGACATACCTACAGTCCTATGTGTACTGTTGTACTGTCATTCTAGAATTTTTTTTTAAGTTTTTACCCCTCCTATATGTAATCACTGGAGATACTCCTACTTTTTGAACAATTTCTCTATCTGCTGTAAACAGGTGCCAGTTCTTTTTCAGAATGCCTGTAATTTCCTTAGCTCTTAATTTAAATGTTAAAACAAAACTGATATTTTCATTCATTACAGTGGCATTGGACCCAGGTCTAGTTATAAGGGAATCATATGAGGTGTTAATATCCTCAGTGTTTTCAGATGGTACTTGAATTGTGGTTAACTCTGAATTTGTTGCCACTGACCATGCTCCTTCATTTAAAATTGGTTTGTATATTCCTTTGTCACGCTTCCTTTGGACTTCAATGGTGATGTTTTGGATTAAGTCAATTGGGTAACCCCTGTGTGTGAACATATTACTCAGGTTATCACATTCTGCTATGAAGTCGTTCTGCATAGTAGTCATTCTCACTGCCCATACTAATTGCCCCTTAATCACAGATTTTTTCTGGCGAAAGGGGTGTGAGCTAGTGTAGTGCAAGAGTGAGTCTGAATGTACACTTTTTCTATAAATCTTAGCTGTATAATATTGTCCTTGGATGTTTTTATGTAATTCAACATCCAGGTAGCTAATACTAAACTCCTGGTAATCACTTGTGAATTTTAAAAATTCAGTTCTACCATTGAAGTACGTGACTATTTCTATTGCTACCTCCCTTCCTCATTTGATGATAAGGAAGATGTCGTCCAGGAAGCATGTATAAAAGGAAATACTAGTTTTTAAATGAGCATTTTCAAGGACAAACTTGTGTTCCCAGTATGCCATGACTAAATTGGCAAAACTGCCTCCACATGGGGACCCCATGGCTACCCTGATTTTTTGCAAATATATATCATTATCAAATGCAAAAAAAATTTAACTCCAATACTATGTCCAGTAGTTGTTCAATTAATATTTGTTCAGTATCACTTGCCCCTTTTGATCTAATAAATTCAATAACCCACTCTATACCCAAATTGTGCGGAACAGATGTGTATAAATCACAGACATCTACTGTTAGAAAGTTACTGCCTGCGTTTAACTCAAGTGAGTTGATTTGTTCAAGAAATGTCCACGAGTCTTAGCATATCTGTTTTTCATTGCTGACGTAAATCTTTAGTATAGAGTCTATGTCTTTAGCACAAGGGTATGTAATAGACTGGTGGGCATCTACAAGGGCTCTCATGGGGGGGGGGGGTCACTGGTCAAAGAACTGACACCTATTTACAACAGATAGAGAAATTGTTCAAAAAGTAGGAGTATCTCCAGTGATTACATATATGAGGGGTAAAAACTTAAAAAACATTCTAGAATGACAGTACAACAGTACACACAGGGCTGCATGTATATTGAGATGTGAAATGTGCAATTACTGTAGATATATAGACATTGGTAATAAATTTGTGATCAGAGACAAACTACACACTTAAAAACAAATTTAACTGTATTTCAAGATCGGTGGTTTATATAGCCCAATGCCAGACATGACCAGCCTTCTACATGGGCAAAACTATTAGAAGATTACGGGATAGAATTTATAACCACATGTATGCAATTAGTAGATGTAAACAAGATAACACCTTAGCAAAACATTGCGTGGAGAACCCCAATCACTCATTCAAGTTCAAAGTAATTTAACAAATATTGGACCAGGAAAATAAGGTACAAACCATGATAAAGGGAGGCTCAAAATCTTTACATTTAGAGAAAATAGAATTATTGTAGCAACTGAGACTTAATGCACGTAGGTCACCAGGTTTAAATGAACTATATTCAATAACTTGTATATTAAATTTAAGAAACTGGTTAAGATAATTGGCAGAAGCAAGTGTAAGGTAGAAATAAAGAACAAAAAACATTCTCTCTTTAATTTGCACACTTTTTACTCAGAAAGCATACACAATAAGTGCAAGTTAAAGTAGTATGGCAGAGATACTGATAGTTTAGAAGTAATATACATGCACAAACATACAAAGTGCGAGTTTACCATCGAAAATCTAAGATAAGCCAACGGGTTACACAAACAAGATGTCATATAGTGTTCACACAATTTAGTAGGGTTTTTCAACTTCTTTTTAATTTTAACTGACAAGTTTTAATGTTTACAAAGTATTATAATGTTGTATAATGTTGCTGAATATTTTTGAATGTTTTTAACATTTATTATATACATTTATAACACTGACATAAAGAGATGGTTTATTTAAGCCTGTAAAGTGTCGATTTTAAGTGGAACTTTAACCATGTGACTTCATCATCACATTTAAAGTAACACGCGAACAGTGTGCTAGTATCTGAAGAAGTCTGTTTATCCTTGCAGATGAAAAGCACTTAATACTACACCGGCTTTGCTGTTTCATTTATTTGCTGTGGTTTGCAGCGGTCGTACTTAATTGTCGTGTTTTGCTGTTTATTCATTAAACATCTCATCTTGGTTTCACGTTGGTGCTGCTCCTGTGGTGTTTCTGTTCATTCAGCAGTTTATTTTTTGTTTTCAAGTGGTTTCTACATTTTCTTGGCCACAGGGAGCTCAGACAATGTTTTCAACCTCTCTGGGACAAAGAGGGATTAGAGAGGGAACCTTACACAACTTATCAAAGTCTTGAATCACCGACTCGAGGATTTAACAGCTAGAGTTGAGTTACTTACTCAACCAAGCAACATGCAACCTCACAGCAATATTCTGAATAACCCAAAGAGTGTGAACACAGAAAATTCATTGAGTACACCATTGAATCAGTTCATTGGAGGTGAAAATTGGAGATTGAATGTGACGGTGAACCAAAACATCGAAAATATTAATAATCAAGGACCAGAGGGTTCTTTGCAACAACCCTCAACTACTTTGGGTCTTATTGGGACCTATGATATTGCTAGCTGGCTCAGCGAGCAACCAAGCTTAGGATGCCAAAGCAGAACTATCATTACAGGGAACCCGGCTGGAAGTAGTGTGAGTATCATTTCAAAACTTAAACTTTTTGATGCTAAACTACTAAAAATTTAAAAACTGCAACTTGAATTACAATACTTTGAAGTGTGTATTAAAAAGAGTATTGTCCCAAAGAGGCTTTGTACTTGGCAATACCCCACAGGCTTGGAACCCGGGTCTGACTTCCATAAAGACATAATACACTTGTTTAATTCTCAGGGTTTAGAACTTTTAAAAGTTATGTGTAAACACTATCATTTACACATTAACAAACTGGCTGGGGAAGCCATGAAACTAGATAAAGAAATTAAAAGCGACACTGTATTTGATCATTACCATTATGACTATGAACGTATTTTTTCAAGTATCTCCCAACAACTAGAGAGACTTAAAGAGACCAAGCTTAAAAAGCTTAAAAGGGACTTAAAAGAATATGAGGAGGGAACAGCTTACCCTAAACCACCCCCTTCCCAAGTATGGAATACTACAACGGGTAATACAATCCATACCTCCCCAACTAACAATGACTCAAATATTGATAGGGAGAATATGACACCACCAAAACCTGGAACCAGCCATGATGTTAACAAGCCTTCAGAGAACCCTAATATGGCTAGAAATGACAACTTTGATAATGGTGGTTTTCAAAATGAGCAATAATATCAGCCAAAAAACTAACAGGGTCGGAAGGGGAGGAACCGGAACAACTACAGAGGGAACCAAGCGAAATTTCACAACACACTTACTGCCAGCAACAGGAGGAGACAACAGAGAACTTAATAATATGCGAACAGGTGCCTACTCCTTTCAGTTGGAACATTATAAAAACTTGAAAGGGGACTTTGAAATTTATAACTACATGGAATTTGCCATCGACAACAAGTTGGTCAAACTATTTGCTAAGGGACTTACCTTTGTTCCCTCTAACAGAGGTGACATAGCGGAGATATTATTGGACTTTAAACTTTACATCAGAAATTGAATTTGACAGTACTACTGGGGAACTGAACAAGTGATAGGCAAGACCTAAGGATAGTGAGTACATACAATCCACCCCGTATCTATTTATATGATCACATGTGCGAAATAGAAATTAGAAATTTGTTTAGCAACAGTGTTAACTTTACAAGTAGTGATAATGTATCTATAGAGGACAAGATGATGCTAACACAGTTCAAAAATTTACCAGTTCATATCATGAAACCGGATAAAGGGGGTGGCCTAGTAGTAATTGGTATAAGGCAATACACTGAAAAAATGTTGAAACTTCTTGAAGGACAAGCCTACCAAAAAGTGAGCTTAAACAAGTTGAATACAGCTTACAACAGAATTAAAATGTTTATTAATGACATGTTTATTGATTCGTTAACTGATGTACATACAAATAATGATCTAAGTCTTTACCTAGACTTCCATCTTTATTTGGAGTCCCGAAGATACATAAAGATATCACTGACCCCCCCAAGTGAGCCCTCGTAGATGTCTGCCAGTCTATTACATACCCTAGTGCTAAAGTCGTAGACTCTATACTAAAGATTTACTTCAGCAAGGAAAAACAGATATGCAAAGATTCGTGGACATTTCTTGAATAAATCAGCTCACTTGAGTTTACCGCAGACAGTAACTTTCTAACAGTAGATGTCTGTGATCTATACACATTTATTCAACACAATTTGGGTATAGAGTGGGTTACTGAATTTATTAGATCAAAAGGGGCAAGTGATACAGAACAAAGATTAATTGAACAACTACTGGGCATAGTATTGAAGTACAATTTTTTTGCAATTGTTAATGATATATATTTGCAAAAAATCAGGGTAGCCATTGTGTCCCCATGTGGATGCAGTTTTGCCAATTTAGTCATGGCATACTGGGAACACAAGTTTGTCCTTGAAAATGCTCATTTAAAAACTAGTATTTCCTTTTATACACTCTTCCTGGACGACATCTTCCTTATCATCAAATGAGGAAGGGAGGCAGCAACATTAATAGTCAAGTACTTCAATGGTACAACTGAATTTTTAAAATTCACAAGTGATTACCAGGAGTTTAATATTAGCTACCTGGATGTTGAGTTACATAAAGACATCCAAGGACAATATTATACAGCTAATATTTATAGAAAAAGTGCACATTCAGACTCACTCTTGCACTACACTAACTCGCACCCCTTTCACCAGAAAAAATCTGTGATTAAGGGGCAATTCGTATGGGCAGCAAGAATGACAACTATGCAGAATGACTTCATAGCAGAATGTGATAACCTGAGTAACATGTTCACACACAGGGGTTACCCAATTGACTTAATCCAAAACATCACCACTGAAGTCCAAAGGAAGCGTTACAAAGGAATATACAAACCAATTTTAAATAAAGAAGCATGGTCAGTGGTAACAAATTCAGAGTTAACCACAACGCAAGTACCATCTGAAAACACTGAGGATATTAACACCTCATATGATTCCCTTATAACTAGACCTGGGTCCAATGCCTCTGTAATGAATGAAAATATCAGTTTTGTTTTAACATTTAACTTAAGAGCTAAGGAAATTACAGGCATTCTGAAAAAGAACTGGCACTTATTTACAACAGATAGAGAAACTGTTCAAAAAGTAGGAGTATCTCCAGCAATTACATATAGGATGGGTAAAAACTTAAAAAACATTCTAGAATGACAGTACAACAGTACACACAGGACAGTAGGTATGTCGAGATGTATAGACATTGGTAATAAATTTGTGATCAGAGACAGAAGCTACACACTTAAAAATAAATTTAACTGTAATTCAAGATCGGTGGTTTATATAGCCCAATGCAAGACATGCCCAGCCTTCTACATGGGCAGAACTGATAGAAGATTACGGGATAGAATTTATGACCACATGTATGCAATTAGTAGATGTAAACAAGATAACGCCTTGGCAAAACATTGTGCAGAGAACCCCAATCACTGATTCAAGTTCAAAGTAATTGAACAAATATTGGACCAGGAAAATAAGATACAGACCGTGATAAGAGGAGGCTCAAAATCTTTACTTTTAGAGAAAATAGAATTATTGTGACAATTAAGACTTGATGCATGTAGGTCACCAGGTTTAAATGAACTATATCCAATAACTTGTATACTAAAGTTAAGAAACTGGTTAAGATAATTGGCAGAAGCAAGTATAAGGTAGAAATAAAGAACAAAAAACATTCCCCTCTCTTTAATTTACACACTAGAGTACATGGTGGTGGCATCGTGAGTATAGCACGGTCATTACCAATAGTTATACACCACATAAGAATATATTAAACAAGAGTACCTATATTTAATCTACTATATCTTTTTATTGTTTGTACACTTTTTACTTAGAAAGCACACAGGAATAAGTGCAAGTTAAAGTAGTATGGCAGAGATACTGATACTTTAGAAGTAATATACACTCGCAAACATACAAAGTGCGAGTTTACCATTGAAAATCAAAGATAAGCCACCGAGTTACACAAACAAGATGTCAGTGTTCACAAAATTTAGTAGGGTTTTTCAACTTCTTTTTAATTTTAACTGACAAGTTTTAATGTTTACAAAGCTTTATAATGTTGTATAACGTTGTTGAATATTTTTGAATGGTTTTAACATTTATTATATACATTTATAACACTGACATAAAGAGATGGTTTATTTAAGCCTGTAAAGTGTGACTTTTAAGCAGAACTTTAACCATGTGACTTCATTATCACATTTAAAGTAATGCGCGAATGGCGTGTTAGTATCTGTAGAAGTCTATTTATCTTTGCAGATGAAAAGCGCTTAATACTACACCGGCTTTACTGTTTCATTTATTTTTTGTGGTTTGCAGCAGTTGTGCTGCATTGTCGTGTTTGCTGTTTATTCATTAAACATCTCATCTTGGTTTCACATTGTTGCTGCTCCTGTAGTGTTTCTGTTCATTCAGCAGTTTATTTTTTTGTTTTCAAGTGGTTTCTACGTTTTCCTAGCCACAGGGAGCTCGGACAATGTTTTCAACCTCTCTGGGACAAAGAGGGATGAGAGCAGGAACCTTACACAACTTATCAAAGTCATGAATCACCGACTCGAGGATTTAGCAGCTAGAGTTGAGTTACTTACTCAACCAAGCAACACGCAACCTCACAGCAATATTGTGAATAACCCAAAGAGTGTGAACACAGAAAATTCATTGAGTACACCATTGAATCAGTTCATTGGAGGTGAAAACCGGAGATTGAACGTGATGGTGAACCAAAACATCGAAAATATTAATAATCAAGGACCAGAGGGTTCTTTGCAACAACCCTCAACTACTTTGGGGCTTATTGGAACCTATGATTTGCTAGCTGGCTCAGTGAGCAACCAAGCTTAGGATGCCAAAGCAGAACTATCATTACAGGGAACCCGGCTGGAAGTAGTGTGAGTATCATTTCAAAACATAAACTTTTTGATGCTAAACTATTAAAAATTAAAAAACTGCAATTTGAATTACAGTACTTTGAAGTATGTATTAAAGAGAGTATTGTCCCAAAGGGGCTTCGTACTTGGCAATACCCCACATGCTTGGAACCCAGGTCTGACTTCCATAAAGACTTAATACAGTTGTTTAATACTCAGGGTTTAGAGCTTTTAAAAGTTATGTGCAAACACTACCAATTACACATTAACAAACTGGCTGGGGAAGCCATGGAACTAGATAAAGAAATTAAAAGCGACACTGTATTTGATCGTTACCATTATGACTATCAACATATTTTTTCAAGTATCTCCCAACAACTAGAGAGACTTAAAGAGACCAAGCTTAAAAAGCTTAAAAGGGACTTAAAAGAATATGAGGAGGGAACAGCGTACCCTAAACCACCCCCTTCCCAAATATGGAATACTACAACGGGTAATACAAACCATACCTCCCCAACTAACAATGACTCAAATTTTGATAGGGAGGCTATTACGCCACCAAGACCTGGGACCAGCCATGATGTTAACGAGCCTTCAGAGAACCCTAATGTGGCTAGAAATGACAACTTTGATAGGGGTGGTTTTCAAAATGAGCAAAAATATCAGCCAAAAAAACTAACAGGGTCAGAAGGTGAGGAACCGGAACAACTACAGTGGGAACCAAACGAAATTTCACCACACACATGCTGCCAGCAACAGGAGGAGACAACAGAGAACTTAATAATATGTGAACAGGTGCCTACTCCTTTCAATTGCAACAGTATAACAAACTTGAAAGGGGACTTTAAAATTTATAACTACACGGAATTTGCCATCGACAGCAAGTTGGTCGAACTATTTGCTAAGGGACTTACCTTTGTCCCCTCTAACAGAGGTGACATAGCAGAGATATTATTGGACTTTAAACTTTACATCAGAAATTTGAATTTGACAGTACTACTAGGGAACTGAACAAGTGATAGGCAAGACCTAAGGATAGTGAGTACATACAATCCACCAATCCTCCCCCTTATCTATTTATTTGATCATATGTGAGAAATAGAAATTAGAAATTTGTTTAGCAACAGTGTTAACTTTACAAGTAGTGATAATGTATCTATAGAGGACAAGATGATGCTAACACAGTTCAAAAATGTACAAGTTTGTATCATGAAACCGGATAAAGGGGGTGGCCTAGTAGTAATGGGTATAAGGCAATATACTGAAAAAATGTTGAAACTTCTCAAAGGACAAGCCTACCAAAAAGTGAGTTTAAACAAGTTGAATACAGCTTACAACAGAATTAAAATGTTTATTAATGACATGTTTATTGATTCATTAACTGATGTACATACAAATAATTATCTGACTATGTCTTTACCTAGACTTCCATCTTTATTTGGAGTCCTGAAGATACATAAAGATATCAGTGCCCCCCCCCCCCCAAGACAGCCCTCGTAGATGCCCGGCAGTCTATTACATACCTTAGTGCTAAAGTCGTAGACTCTATTCTGAAGATTTATGTCAGCAAGGAAAAACAGATATGCAAAGACTCATGGACATTTCTTGAACAAATCAACTCACTTGAGTTTAACGCAGACAGTAACTTTCTATCAGCAGAAGTCTGTGATTTATACACATCTATTCCACACAATTTGGGTATAGAGTGGGATATTGAATTTATTAGATCAAAAGGGGCAAATGATACAGAACAAAGATTAATTGAACAACTACTGGGCATAGTATTGGAGTACAATTTTTTCGCATTTGATAATGATATTTTTTTTGCAAAAAATCGGGGTAACCATGGGATCCCCATGTGGAGGCAGTTTTGCCAATTTAGTCATGGCAGACTGGGAACACAAGTTTGTCCTTGAAAATGCTCATTTAAAAACTAGTATTTCCTTTAATACATGCTTCCTGGACGACATCTTCCTTATCATCAAATGAGGAAGGGAGGTAGCAACAGAAATAGTCAAGTACTTCAATGGTACAACTGAATTTTTAAAATTCACAAGTGATTACCAGGAGTTTAATATTAGCTATCTGGATGTTGAATTACATAAAGACATCCAAGGACAATATTATACTGCTAAGATTTATAGAAAAAGTGCACATTCAAACTCACTCTTGCACTACACTAGCTTGCATCCCTTTCACCAGAAAAAAATCTGTGATTAAGGGGCAATTAGTATGGGCAGCGAGAATGACTACTATGCAGAACGACTTCATAGCAGAATGTGATAACCTGAGTAATATGTTCACACACAGGGGTTACCCATTTGACTTAATCCAAAACATCACCATTGAAGTCCAAAGGAAGCGTGACAAAGGAATATACAAACCAATTTTAAATAAAGGAGCATGGTCAGTGGTAACAAATTCAGAGTTAACCACAACTTAAGTATCATCTGAAAACACTGAGGATATTAACACCTCATATGATTTCCTTATAACTAGACCTGGGTCCAATGCCACTGTAATGAACGAAAATATCAGTTTTGTTTTAACATTTAACTTAAGAGCTAAGGAAATTATGGGCATTCTGAAAAAGAACTGGCACCTATTTACAACAGATAGATAAAGTGTTCAAAAAGTAGGAGTATCTCCAGCAATTACATAAAGGAGGGGTAAAAACTTAAAACACATTCTAGAATGACAGTACAACAGTACACACAGGACTGTAGGTATGTCGAGATGTGAAATGTGCAATTACTGTAGATATATAGACATTGGTAATAAATTTGTGATCAGAGACAGAAACTATACACTTAAAAACAAATTTAACTGTAATTCAAGATCGGTGGTTTATATAGCCCAATGCAAGACATGCCCAGCCTTCTACGTGGGCAAAACTGATAGAAGATTATGGGATAGAATTTATGACCACATGTATGCAATTAGTAGATGTAAACAAGATAACACCTTGGCAAAACATTGTGTGGAGAACCCCAATCACTCATTCATGTTGAAAGTAATTGAACAAATATTGGACCAGGAAAATAAGATACAAACCGTGATAAGAGGAGGCTCAAAATCTTTACTTTTAGAGAAAATAGAATTATTGTGACAATTGAGACTTGATGCATGTAGGTCACCAGGTTTAAATGAACTATATTCAATAACTTGCATACTAAAGTTAAGAAACTGGTTAAGATAATTGGCAGAAGCAAGTATAAGGTAGAAATAAAGAACAAAAAACATTCACCTCTCTTTAATTTACACACTAGAGTACATGGTGGTGGCATCGTGAGTATAGCACGGTCATTACCAATAATTACACACCACATAAGAATATATTAAACAAGAGTACCTATATTTAATCTACTATATCTTTTTACTGTTTGTAAACTTTTTACTCAGAAAGCATACAGGAATAAGTGCAAGTTAAAGTAGAATGGCAGAGATACTGATAGTTTGGAAGTAATATACACGTACAAACATACAAAGTGCAAGTTTACCATCGAAAATCATAGATAAGCCACCGGGTTACACAAACAAGATGTCACATAGTGTTCACAAAATTTAGTAGGGTTTTTCAACTTCTTTTTAATTTTAACTGACAAGTTTTAATGTTTACAAAATTTTATAATGTTGTATAATGTTGTTGAATATTTTTGAATGTTTTTAACATTTATTATATACATTTATAACACTGACATAAAGAGATGGTTTATTTAAGCCTGTAAAGTGTCAATTTTAAGCAGAACTTTAACCATGTCACTTCAGCATCACATTTAAAGTAACGCGCGAACGGTGTGTTAGTATCTGAAGACGTCTGTTTATCTTTGCAGATGAAAAGCACTTAATACTACAACTGCTTTACTGTTTCATTTATTTATTGTGGTTTGCAGCAGTCATGCTGCACTGTCGTGTTTGCTGTTTATTCATTAAACATCTCATCTTGGTTTCACGTTGGTGCTGCTCCTGTGGCGTTTCTGTTCATTCAGCAGTTTAATTTGCATTAATATATGAACTCTTTAGGGATGTTCATGGATTGTAATGTTTGCCATATGAAATACCATTCTATTGCATCAAAGGTCTTTTGAAAGTCTGTGAGAATGCCTATATTGCTGTTTTTGTTTGTTTGTTTTGTTTTTGTTAATCTGGCTTCATCTTTGGATATTGAGCCAGATTCAGAATAGTTCAGGGATTTCTGTTCTATACTTTGTAAACCTCTATTGTTGGGGGGAGATTGGATTGGGCATCAGGTTATTGATTCTTTTTGCAAGTATTTTAGCATATATTTTTAGTTCTAGCTGTACTAATTATATCTGCCTATAGATGGACAGAATTATTTTGTCTTTACGTGGTTTTAAAAATATGAGGACTTTAGCTATATTGGAGTTTGTGGGAAATTCTCCATTACATTCAGCTTCTTGTGAGAAAGTTATAATATTGGAGGTAAGACAAATAAAGCATATTGGGTATTTGGCAAACTTTAATCTGATTGCCTCCTTACACACCTTATTGAAAAATGGGTAGGAATTTGTATCTCATTTTTGGCATTTATATTCAGACTGGAAGAGACCTCCCAGCAACTGGAAAATAAATATATCTGCTTCTCTAATAAAACATGGTCACCCTCAAAAGAGCATCATAATGAATGGACTCAATGGTGGAGTATGTATATATTTATGATATCAAAGGCACACAGCTTTATATAGGGATAACATCAAGTACACATATTAGAAGACATCAGCTGTAGGTATATTCAAGAATGACCATACTGTACTGTACTCTGCCTGCAATACTCAAGGCACACCTGTAATGCTTTGATATTTCTATAACTTTGCTCATCTATAACTCTGGTAATATATCCTACATTGATGCAAATGTTCATCTGCATTAGTGGTTCTATAGAATGTGAAGATGTCTGAGGGCATGCGGCATTCTTGAGTTTTACTCTACATAATTCCACAGCTATATAGCATCTCTGAGGTATTTCATCCCCATAGGCTAGGAGGATTATCGACTGCTCTGGACTGAGTGCAGGACAAGAGTGAGACTGAGAGCCAACACTGCTGCTCCCAGGGTATGGCTTGAAACAGAACTGGGAGGAACAATCTCTATAAGTCATTTGTTGGCTTCATACAGAAGGCCATTGTAAGCTGCAAGGACTGATCATCCTTTTGGGTACATCCACACCCGCAAGTAACATTGTGACACTCCTTAATACCCATCACATTCACCTACTCTGGCCACTGTTCTTGACTCTGAGTTTAAAGTATATCCTGCGCTATACTAGCATGACATCCCCATGCTCCCTCTGAATAGGGTTTAACAGGCATAGTCCCATCATTCCTCCCTTCTCTCAACAGCTCTTACATATGTTTAGTTTGCTAAATGATGCCAGCCTACCTTGGTCAGAGTAAAGAAGTAATCCCACTACACCAAAGAGGGTGCAAGACTTTTTATACCTCTACATAGTATGTTCGGGTCTATATTAGTTCATCAAAACACATATTCCTCGAAGACTAAATAGCAAAATTCATTACAGCGAAGCAAAGACTTTTTCCCAGGGTTAGGAACCACTGGGCCATCACCACAAATGCCCTTTTTCCCACAATAGTATGATGTCAGAGTGGGTATATATAGTTAGGGGGATTGGAGGATGGGGGGAGCAAAACCCCCTACTTTGGTGGGCTTCATTTAGTGCAGTGTGTGTTATAGAGTGCTAGAGGGCAAGTGGTTCCTAACACTGGGAAAAATTCCATGCTTCGCTGTAATTAATTTTGCTGTTTAGCATTCATTATATGCATATTCGACGAATACATATTTCAGTGAATTAATATAGACCTAGTATGTTCATGGCTATAGTACTCCTGCAATGTCTTTGTTGAAGATGAAAACTTGCATTGAAGTTGCTACTCATATACTGTCATTCTGCCTACATTTGAAGCTTACTTTGGAAACTGCTTTATGTAGATGGAAAAACATCCACAGTAATATTTGTAGTGGACACCCCTTGTAGATAGTAATGCATATATTTCCACACATATAAATTGTCCATAGATATACAGCATCATATTCTTGCCATATAAAGCTATTTGCTGTCCACAAATGCCTATAAGAGTAAGATGCATACCCTTATTATTCCACTACTAGTTGCATCTGTCATTGTGTAGAAGAAGACATTACTTTTAAGTTCAGATGGGATAGGTTTTCTCTCTCTTTGTCTCGGGCTCTCTCTCTCTGTATATATATATATATATATATATATATATATATATATATATATATATATATATATTAGCATGAACCTATGTGTGCATGTATTTATGTATGCATATCTTTTATTCAAAATATCAAACTTCATATGGTCAAAACCATATCAACCCCAAAAGTAAAACTGCGCTGAGAATAAGGTAACGTAGGGATCAGGGAATTTGCCCTTCTCCTTACTGTAGTGCAATCATTTTCACAGTTGTTTTATATAATTAACAGGGGGTGACGGGGGGCTCCTTCCCTAAAAAACTCTGTTTCAGGCATTCTTTTTTTTTTTTCATGGCATATGCACAAACCTATGCCATCTTCCTGCCCCTACGGGCCACATATCGTGTAAAATTGGGTTATACTGGCTAGGCTATAGGGTTTGTTAAGCTGTTAGCCTAGTAATCTCCTACAAACCCTTGAACTTATGAAATGTCGATCATGTAGTATCAACCATATGAAGTAAAACATTTTGAAATAATGATCTTCTGAACTAAATCCATATATTTATATATACATACACCTGCCCCCTCAGTCACTCACATACATATATGCACACACACACACACACACACACACACACGCAAACGCGCGTGTGCCAGTCTTACAGTTTATGTGTATACGCCACATGAAATATCTTGTTACATTGTCATCCAATAACATTCCACTCTCATTTAATTGTTCTTTGAGCTTGGTGAATTATAGTATAAAACCTCTTGAAATCCTACTCAATGTATAGCAAATAAAAGAGTGCATTTTTAGTGTTGTCTATATAAATGGTGTATAACATTGGAAAGCAAGACATGGTGGTCACTGGGCCAGATTCCATAAGATTCACTGATATAGCAGAATGCACCAAGTTTGTGAAAGGTTTTGGAGGAAGTCAGTAATAAGAAAATGCATCTCAAGCTGAAAGTGTATCTCATCATAATGGAGTCACATCAGATAATCAGGAATGTCAGCACAAAGACAGCTATAATCAAAAAATGCATGCTGTTGAAAAACTGTCGATACGTAGATATACAAGGCAAGGCCTGTTTGACAGGTATACAAAACTAAATTAACATGACAGTAATATGTGGAAAAGATTGACAAAATATAAGGGTACATCATCAATATTCCCATTATACTATATGAATATCCACAGTATATTGGGATCCTGAAATAATAATTAGTAGAGAAATTAAATAATATTGCATATATATTTGTAGAATTCATCAAAATCTGCAAAAAATCAAATATAAAATATTAATCATGATAAAATGGCATTTGCGGTCACATCATCATCACTAACTGTTGTTAACAAAAGGTGCAGGACATGTGTGGGGAACACAAGTAAAGCACTCACAAAAGAAATAGAGGGACTGGAATGCAAATGCAAAGTCAGGGTGAAGAAGAGGTTCACACAAGATGGATGACTGAAGAGGAAAGTCAGAAGGGCATGGGTATTTTTTTTTTTTTTTTCGGTCATAATAGGACCACTTTTTTTTTTTTTTTTTTGAGTATAGACAGTATGGTAAAGCCATGAAAAGTGGAAGTAGAAAAAACGAGTAGGTGAAAACATATACATTTACCTTGTCTGTGATATAAGTAAAGGACAGGTAAAGTATACAAACAACACACTTATAAAGTGTACAACATGGGTCAAGGACAGATGAGGAACAGGGTAAGGAAGGATGCATACCAGCTATGGTGCATCACAATAATACATTATGAACAAATGCAAAAAGCAGTGCTGAGATGTTGCAAATTGTGTAACAGTCATTTTAAAAAGAGTATAACCAATGGTTGGCATATGATAGAGTCCACTAACTAGAGATTTATGACATTGCAGTACACGCTGGATAATACAAGGCACACAAATGCCCAAGGAGAATTACATGCAGGGGGAAGATTGGACATGGGATTCTCTGGCACACTCCGTGATGTGGAAAGTATGTTAAAACCATATACAACACCATCATGGCAACAAATGCATTGCAAAGTAGGCAAATATTTCACCCATGTGCACATAACATGAAAGGAGGATGGCATCACAGTGAAATGTGTGGAGGATGTTAGCAATGTTAGCTGGTGTAATGTCCCACACATTCCATATGTCACCCCCCATTAATGTAGTCATGTGACCACTGTCAGCATGACAGCTGTATGGTCACTGGCAGTCTGCAATCTGCATCTGGCCATGCTGTCACATACAAGGTCATAAACGATCGCAAATGACAATATCATGGACCACAGTATGCAGATTAGGCAGGCCACAGGCAGAGTGCAGGAATAAATGTCCTGCATGTCTGTAACACAATCCACATAAATGATAATAGTGTACATTTGTGTGACATGATGATGATAATAGAAGTGACACATCCGGACATGTATCATAATGCAGATATGCTTGCAACATAAAGTACATCGTCAGAGCATGACAACACTATATGAAAGGTGTACAGATATGTGCCCATAAATGAAAGAAAACTTAAGTAGCAATACACCACTTTGGCAGGATGACAGGAGTAGAACATGTTTGCAATATCTTCACTTGAGAGGCCTCTACTTGATTGGGTCAAACATTATGATCATGTATGTAGTCTCTAAGAAAGAGTAGTGACTTGCCTGTGCCATGTCCTGGAAAAACATTTCCATCAGGTCCTGCAACTGGATCTGCAATATGTCTGTCACCACAGCTCGTATCTGGTCCCACAAGTCATCTGGCTGGGTTGTTGGAGGCTGTCATCATCTCACTGTTGGAACTATGGCCCCTGCTGGCCCTGGTCTCTCATGATGACGATGATGATCAGCATGCAGATATCTCCACTCTTCTACAGGGTCAGAATCATCCAGCAGAGGTCAAGAATGCCTATGTTGTATCCTGTGGAAGGGTGGATGGTCCAGCTTGTGTCCCAGACTCTAACATAACAGTAAACATAAATTAGTAGCATTATAATAACAACAAAAGCTGTAACAAATAGCATCAATATGTATAACAATGCAACATTTCCAAATTGAGTCCAGTTTGGAAATAACTATTTATGGTATGTGTAAGTATGATGTGTATTACCCCATCTGCAGTGGTGCTGTTACAATGTGTGACACTTCCAAACCTAACACACTACACAATTTGCTGTTGTGTCAGTCAGGCTGATAATGACAGCACATGCACAAGACATCTAAGTCAGCAGCAATAATGTTATAATAGTTAAGTAATAGGTCAGGGAACATCAAAGCCTGATCAGGGATAAACACACATGATGCTCTGTGCGTGAAAATGTAGGGTCTGTCAATAGCACAAGTGTGTAAATAAGCCTGTCAGTAATACCATGCATTGTGGGTGTGTAACAGTACAGAACAATGAGACATCATTCAACACATCAGTACAACATTTAAACAGTCCTGCAAACACACAAAGGGAAATATGACTAGCTTTGTTTACTGTTTAAATTCCAATTAATGGTATAGTTAGGTGTATCATGAGTGCATAACAATATGCAGTAAAGATATCTATTAAGTTATACAAATATTAGTAAACAACATCAGGTGCAACATGCAATTTCTATAAAAATATGACATGTACACACAGACTGAAAGAATAACAAATATATGATATTCACTGAACAAAAAGAATGACATGAGTACATGATTAGTGTCCTGCAATATTAAAAATGTCAATATTGGTCCAAAAGGATAAGTACTACAATTATAGAACAAACTAATGAGAGCTGTACACATCACATGCGTAAAACATGGACAGATGCAGCACTGGAATCCATACAAGCCATAGATGACTCTAATCTATAACAATTTACATGACCGATGGAGTATGCTACTCAAAACAGTAAGCAATCTTGTACAGTGATATGACTGCACAAAATATACATGGGAAAACTGGGTATATTTTATTATAACTTATGCATACTTCTTAATGCTATACATCTAGACAAAACACACACCATAATCTATATACAAAACCAATCAGTACAAAAAGCAAATACCACAGAAGAACAACAATTGCTCGACACATAGACTCACACATGAATGAGACACTCCCCTGATAAGTTTAGATGGCAATAATACATTATCATTAAATAATATACCTGTAATATGTACAACTTGTAAAGCATGTTGAAATATCCCAAGTGGGATATTTGCTAGGAAGCAAATAACCCACTTGGAATATTTGCTATAAAGCAAATCCCCACATATAAACATTGCAGGGAGTGTATTGATGTTCAAAGTAGTGAAACAATGCACTATGGGTAAGATATATCCTGATGGACTCTTTAGATCACATTGTGAATTGAATGTATGGGTCACAGACTAATATCATACTTAGTGCTACACAGTATGTGATGAGAAAACAATAATAAACATAAGAGCTATACTTTACATACTCAACAATGGATATCAACCCAACAAACACACATAACATAAAAGTAATACACTCACTGCTACCCTCCCAGTAGAATTGCAACACAGATCACTGTCATTTAGGTTCTTACAGCAAACTTAATCTTACCTCACAACAGACAAATTTTCAGCACAATAAAACCTGCAGGGTTTCACTTAAAAATTAATTAAGCAAATGTGATACACACAAAAGTAAAACTCGGGGTATATACCTTAGTATTACATTATGGGAATCTTGTATACACATTTGCATTCAGTGACATCATCTCCATAAACAGTGTTAAACAGAGGCAGTGAAAGGCCATTAATACAGGATACAACTAAGGCAGCATATACCAGCACATAGAGGATATGCCTCTATCCTGTCATTGCTATTCCTGTCTGTGCATTCACTCACTCTCTGCACTTTCATATGTTCCTTCCTGTCTCCTTGGACTCTGTAAGAACATAATGAGTATAAATATTACACAATGGCAGTGACATTGTCTTATGCAGGTTTACAGCACTTGAGGGTAAATTACATTATTTCAAAAGATATTCTCATAATATACACTTTATAGAAAGAAGCACATTGAAACAAGGTCATGTGGCATGCCAGTTCATACTTTTCTTGCACTTTAGGATAACTGAAATAAACCTAGAGGAAGCTAGCTTTAAACCAACAACAGTCATCTATGTCTGTACAAGAGTCCAGTCCCTACATATAACTAGCTACATGTCCTATGATGTAGGAGAATGAGTTCTTCTGAGTCAAACATTTTGGAGCTGTAAATACACACAGCATAAAATAATGTCACAGGTGATTATTTGTACTCAGGGTATGTTCATTACAGAATGTATGGCAGGAACAATAAACTGATGTCCTGCTGTATGATATGCATGTGGTCACCATTAGGGTCAGTGGATTGTAGAACAAAATAAGGTTAATGGTTTATGAACAACAAGAAGTAGGGTATTACATTTACTATGGTAGTGTGTACCAACTTTAATATATGAGAAATACAAAGACTATTCCACAAGTAACAGCACAGATATATATGTAAAATACATATGCACACACTTATGTAAACATATGATGCTCATGTGGATATCTCTCTCTCTCTCTCTCTCTCTCTATATATATATATATATATACATACACACACACACACACACACACACACACACACACACACACACACACACACACACACAGACACACACACACACACACACACACACACACACACACACACGCATACATATATATATATATATATATATATATATATATATATATATATATATATATATATATCAGAAATGGTATCATCACATACTACCTACACTTCCACACTTTTCTGTCATCTGTGATTCAGTGAAATGGGTTTCAGTCGTGTGTTTTCAGTCAATTGCTTTTCAGTCAAATTCTTTCAAATATTTGACTTTCAATCAAGTGCAGTTCAATTAAATTATAGTAAACCTATTTAAACATTACACAATCTTTAGGCTGCAAGACCTTGATGACACTGATAACATGCTTAGTCATTTGTGGCCTATCTGCAGTTGAAGCACAATGAGATCCTTGCTACTAAGTTGAATAGCATGTAATACTCTCAAAGTGTCATAGATAACTTAGGAATGCATAGACATCCACGGCCTACAAGCCGTAGATGTTACTAGGCACCGACAGTAAAACATGCATACACATTTAAGTAATGTGGCACCCGACCATAAATTAATGCATATTTAAGTTGGCAAAAAAAATGCTTGAGTGGGTTTTGAACCCACAGTCACTCAGCTTCATACAACACTCGTACTTTGACTAACTTTGAACTAATCAACAATAAAAGCTTTTCCTAGGTGTATTATGTACTCTTAATGCATAACAATGTATTACAGCTTTCCAAACAGAGTCATGAATGAGGAATACTGTTAATATACAGTCTTGCAATCCTGCTTTTCAAGCCTTCCTTATCTATGGATAACCTCAGACTGTGCATTTATGTCGCCATTAAAGGTATAATACTCAACTGTATTCCATATTGCAACAAACTTAATAATGGTATCAGTGAATGCATATAATATTACTATAACAGCAAAACCAAAGGGTGAAAAGGTCATACAGACAAATCATTTGTAAAAACCTCAAGAAAAAACAAGCCAAGCTAGTTCCTGTAATAGAGGTCAATGGGACATATTCAAATGACCCCTTAAGGACATAAAGTGTTTCATTTGCATGTCTTCTAAATGTCCATGATTTTTTTTTTACTTTTTTAAGTCTTTATGCTTACATTCAGGCCAAGAAAGCCAAACGCCACTAGTTGTGGACATGCATGTTTTGCACCTTTTATTGACCACAGCAGCAATGTAGAACATGTCACTTACTGTAGGGAGTGGGAGTCTGTAGGCAAATTTGGTGATCCTCTCCAACAGTTGCACTAATTTAATTAGATGGAGGTTGTTGTAGTGGTGGTGGACCTGTACAACTCTCCTGAAGATCCTGTTCTGTTCACAAAGCTCCCTGGCAATCCTATTCTAAATGTCATTCTGTGTGAAGTTCTTCTGGCATGCCTGCATCCTCACTTCATGTGGCATATATACCACTAGCATCCGAAGGGTCTCTTCATCCATCCAGACAGACGCTTGGATGTACCACAGAATCTTCTCAGTCAACATCTCCTTGAAATTGGTTTAAATATTGATCAAACATGCCTTCTGAAAATTTCTCACTGAGGTACCAGTCAGTCACAAGTAGCAAGGGAATAATCTGAAAATGTACCATTATCAACTTTTTGAAATTGGTGCAAATAGGGTGGCAGCAGTCTATTAGTGGGTATCAGGCATGTGGTACACAAATGCACATTCTATGGCACGTATTAGGCATCTGTGCTAAGCACTGTACACTCATGCATAGCTATTGGTTAATGGGCTGAGATTCAAGAAGTTACATGGAAGTTCAAGGACACGATTCCAAAATAGTATGCACTAGTGAAGTTCATTAATTATGTATTGCACGATTCCAAAATAGTATGCACTAGTGAAGTTCATTAATTATGTATTGCACAAACAGTACTTAACAGCTGTGTGTGCTGACACATCATAATCATAAGGTAGGCTTTCATTGGATCAGTTGCTTGTGAAACTGTTGTGAACAATTGTGCTTAGTATTGGTCTATGATGGTCAGAATGTGCTGTGTGCGCCATAAAAGTCATATTACACTGAGCTGGCACTATGAATTTGTATGAAAATGAACATGTAAGTTACATAAAGGGTAAGGGATGGTCTTCCCCCATATGTAAGTTTATGGAACATATCTTTTATTCCCAATAAAGTTTCACCCATATGTACATGTATGGATACATTTCCATCAGCCAAAGTGAACTGCGGATATGGATAGATTCCAGCCATATCCTCTGAGAATTCAGTTTTACCTGTTAGTCCATATTAGTGTTTCTGGCTGATGATGATTTATGAGACATTCAGACAATCAAGCATAATAAGTATGGTTTGTAGATATCTACTGATGCTTAGTCTTACACTGGAAGCTCCCATGCTAATCAATGGGAGTGGTAGGACATCCAGATGGTTCAGCCTGGAACCCTTTCTGTGGTCACATTCAGCCATCACAGCTATGATGTATATATTCATGTTTTTAATGTGCTAATATGCCATTTGACACATATGGATACATATGTTGGTCACATGTTGGTGCATTGCTCAGTTCTGCAACTCTCTGTGAATTACTGTATTGAAATCTGCTCCATATTCCTAACATACGCAGATGAAATGTTATGAATAATTGGCTCTATATATGACTATAAGTGTGAATAACTCACAGATATTGTTGTTGAAGTGGCGGGGTAGTGGAACAGAATAACCCACAGATATTGTTGCTGAAGTGGTGGTGTAGTGGAACTGTGCATAGCTGAAGATTATCAGCATTCTCACATTACTGGGTTCTAAGCCAATAGGTGGATATATGATATATCATTCCCTAGGAGTATGTGTAGCATGGTTTACTATGACAACGTTGAATTGAATTTGGATAAATCAACTTCAGATAAAGTCTGGAGGCCAAGCAATGACAATGTCAAACCTGACATTGTCGAAGTACAAATCTCGACCCATGTTAAAGCCCGTTCCAAGGTCGAAGTCAGACATATTTCGACATTGTCAGAATTCAACACTGTCACTTTCATGGACATGGGTCGATGATCCCATCATTCAACCGAGTCCACTTTGACATTACCATAGTAAACTGTGCAGCACATGTATGCATTATATTTCAAGACATAAGCAGCACCTGCTAAATGTCATGTATGTTTATTATGATTGTCTGTACATGATGGCAGTATACCTAACAGAATGGCATCCTTTCTTTTGCATTGAAGTAGAATATATATATATATATATATATATATATATATATATATATATATGTGTGTGTGTGTGTGTGTGTGTGTGTGGCGCAATAAACCACCCCATACTTTTAATGCTGATCTGATCATAGCTGTACTACATGTATAGATACAGATATGTGCACCTTTTAGTTTTGCAGATGTCTGCTAGAAGCAGAAGTGATAATTTTCCCATAAGGAAAATAAAATTATATTTCAAGCTCTTGTTAGGTGACACATTATGGAGGAATCAAGTATGGAAGGACATTAACGACATGCTGAATGGTGCTGGTGGGCAAAACCCCTCTCATGTCACCTGTAATTGCCACAGTTCTGACATGATCCTCTGTGTAGCCAACAGACTCCACTGTTATGTGAGGGAGAGAAATATCACTGGTGGTCGGCCACCAGTAGCTTCCTGTGATGAAACAACAGTATTCCTGACCTCCCACAATACCACATGCCAGGACTATCATATTCCTGAGGGAGAGATTGAGGCCAGTGTCATGCGATACAGCAGTGTGTGCACTGTTCATATACATGACAGCATATTGCATGTGTATTGCAAGGACATACAGTCACACATCTTATCTGTTATTATATGTTTCATAGTGACACACCAGTGGTGCTGTGGTAGTGTTGTCACCTCACAGCAAGATGTTGTTGCGTTCGATTCTCAGCTAGAGCGTCTTCTGTATGGAGGCATGCGTGGATGGGCGTGCCTTCGTTGAAGGTTGTGCATCAGGGCTGGTAACTCGGCACGTAAAAATCCACTACCAAATATTAGCGGACCGGAGTTCCACTGTGGTGACCCCTAACCAGGATAAGCCGAAAGACACAACAACAACATAGTGACACACCAGCATCATGACTGAGGGAAGACCAGTGAGACTGCTTGCATGTGCTGTAAAATAAACATAGTTAGGTGACACTAAGACCACTGTGAACACTGTGAATACTAATATTCTGTTGACATGCATAGGACCATCCCATTCAGAACAGCATCTTCAGCCTTCAGATAAGTGTCTCTGTATTCAGATAGGGTTGTGTGTATGGAATCATGAACCAAGCATCCAGTGGATTACTGTAGTCATCTTTTTCTAGAAAACAAATGTAGCCCCCTTACTTACTGTTGATGTTCTTCTTAATGTTATATCATTGCGGTGGTCCTGAACTTATCGGAATATCACCATCCTGGAAAGTTGCCCTCAGCTCACTTTTCCTCCAGATAGCCGCATCATACACACTACCAGGGTGTGTTGTCATGATATTGATTATGAGGCCATCTGAAGAGCACACTACCATACAACTGAATGATTGCCACCTTTTTCTATAATGTTCAGCATCAGCTGTTGCTGTTTTTTTTCTTGTTGGTATGTGGATGTAGTCAGTTGTGCCAAGGATACTACACACATTTCTGCCAGGAACTGTCACAGAATGCTACTAGCAGCAGTCTGGACCACCCAGACAACATCGCCCATGTGCTGTTGGAATGTCTCAGATCCCAGTATATCCAGAATCAGGCACACTTTTGCTTCTACCAGGAATGAGTTAATCCACAGACTGCATGAAGGCATGTGGGTACACACTCTGCACACAGCCTGCACCAGTTGTCTGTCTAACCTGTATCTATCTATTATTTCCTGGTCTGAGAGGTGGCTGAACTGCTGCCTGGCTCGGTGCCTTGCTAGTTGCCTTCTGGGATGCATTTGCAGAATGTTCACTAGTGTGGCTTGTAGTACCCTGGCCTGCTGTAATGCATTAAATACAGCTTGCATTTTTTTCAGTAATATACTGCAAAATCCACAGGAATTTCAAGAAATCCATATTAGTTTTTTACTCAAAATGGTAAACACATATGGCCTCCATTGACTGCTTTCATAAAATTGTTGATGCACTACTCTGTCACATTTGATTGTTACTAGTGACTCTAGCTGTATTTTGGAATCCAGCAGGCATGTGCAGAATCTGTAATTATCCCATGCTGCATAAATTATTTGCATGTTTCTTTCCGTTCGTAATGGATTTGCATTAACCTCTACTTCCCAACATCTTCTTTCAGTACACTGCATTGTCCACAACTTTCTTTTGCAGTCCAGCCCACTGTTTCCCTTTAAGTAAGAAGATTTGAATGTAAAATAATCAAAATCTCATTTATAACTCCAGGCTCCAGGATTTCCAAAATCTTGATTTGATGGTAGCAAAGATGTTTTAGGTAAGTTTCTTACTCTGATGTCATAAATCACCTACCATAATCTACCTTTTTAAGGCTTTTTGCTGCTCATATTTTATTCACATTGTTTTTGCTTTTTTATTTGCCTTGACATTCCAGGAAAGAATATTTATTCCGTCTTCTCCTTTAGACTGAATTTCTGTCACCTAACACGCCTGTCCTTCATTATATGTTTCCTCTCATAGCCATTTTGTTTTTGTCTTTTTTACCCTCACTAAACAGAAACAGGACAAATTTACTTGCACTGGAACTTAGCTAGTATAATTTTCTGCTAAATATAAGAATTTCATCTCATGTTAAGATTTGAATGGTTAACCTTTGTTGGTTTTATATTTCAAAGGGCATCTCATTCAGTAAAAGGCTCATACAAAAACAAACTGTAGTTCTATGAAGTGTGCATATGCTGATTTTTTACCAGCAAAAATAATATGGCTTAAATGCCTGTTATTTTGCAGTGATGTTGATGCTTTTTTCTACTTAGAAACTTTTTGAGTGGATACTGTGAGAATGAAACATAGGTGTATGTACACACACATACACACACACACACACACACACACACACACACACACACACACACACACACACACACACACACACACGCGAGCACACACATACACACACACACACACACACACACACACACACGCACATGCACACGTGCACACACACACACGCACACACACACACACACACACACACACACACACACACACACACACACACACACACACCACCAAGGGACACAGACATATGCTGTAAGTTTACATACAAATAGGAGTCTCAGTTTAATTATTTGACTCTTAAATACTTATTTACTGCGTTTGATGGAAACATTAGCTAATTGTGAATAACAGGATAAGAAAACACATAAGGTCATAAGCATAAACGTTCATAATGGCATCAGTCACAGATATGAATCACAGCTAGATGTTTTAATAAATATTCAAGGAGAGCTATCATGACAGGTGTCTAAGAAATATGCTTTGTGTGAGTTTTATTATAAAAATCTCCCAGATGACTCTTTCTGAATGAGTCTGAAGTTAAACTAATATGAGATGCAGAAGGAATCTTCTGGTTTCATCTGCATAAATCCAAAAGATATTAAGACCACATACATGTTTCCCAGGGCATCATACGTCTTGCCCAGTAATATTGTCAGGCTTTCCTCTAGGGAAAAAAAATTTAAAACCTTCAAACAATAGCAGTTGAAAGATATTTTCTTTTCAATGCTGCTGGTAGCATACATAATGAGCTCTCATATTCAGCTTGGCAAGCACAGACACACACACACACACACACACTCACACACACACACACACACACACACACACACACACACACACACACACACACACACACACACTAAAATGTCATAATGCTTATGGAGTGTTTTAACAGAGGTAGAACATTCTGAAGACAGGAAAATGGCATGTCCACACAATAAAAAAATACTGATTGCACGCATAAGATGTTTTTTTTAGAAGCAGTAACCTTTTTGTAAACATAATAATTTAAAATAACAATCAGCTTAATTGCCAGTGCTGTTGGCTACACTTCAGAACTTGTATAGTTATAAAACAGCAGTAATCAACTTCCCCATTTGGCCAGCTCCTTTTCTGCTTTGGTTTTGGATCAGTTTCAGAGTGTTGCTAATGAGCTATTTGCATGGTTTTTGTTTACTAGGCAGACATGAGTGATGCATGAAAACAAAGGACAGGTGGTGCCTGCAGAGCATTTACAATTCTGAACACAGAAGTAACCACACCAGATAATTGCTATAACACCCATCTTGCATTAGCCACATTTAATATTACTGGCACATTTGTCTCCATTTAATTTTCAGCACTAAACGCTATGAAGCATTAAATGATATGCTCTCAGCTTCAGCTCAACTGTTGCAGGTGAATATTTTGCGGACATTATTTTGTGAAAATGACAAAACAGCTGTGAAAGCAGAATCTTTTTATGTCTCACATCATCAAAGAAAATCTGTTTTTTGCATGCTGGAAAAAGTTGCATATCTTCACTGCAATATGAAAATGTCTCTTACTGTGATTGAATGGTCAGTCTGGTCAAGACAGTTTTAAAGATGGCAATGATAATCTATAAACATTGACTGCAGTCTTGCTGAAATTAAACTGTATCAGATTAAATGCCAAACTAATTTCTTGTTTTAATGATGTTCTAATTCAGTTTTAGTTTCATAAAGTATGGACTAATTTTCACAATTTATTGCTAATTTCATACTGTGGTCTCATTCACTATTATGAGATACAACTTTGTCCAAGAAAATCATAAAATAGTTGGTAACAGGCATTTTATAATTAATAATAGCTTCAGTAGTTAGAGAGTCGTGTTCAGTCAGTAGTTCCCAAAGCAATAGCACATGACATATCAAATGTGCCATTGTAAAAAGATAGGTCACACAAATAATATGCTCATTTAGAAGTGATGTAGGCATTACTGTTCAGATATTACGACTACAGAGCAAGTAAAATTTATGGACTGGATTCCTTTAAGATCATATCATACCCATACCAGTATTAAAGTTGCGGATAACAATGTAATATGTAAATGTGCCACAGTGAACTCAGAATACCTCAGTGCACAAGGGAGCATCTCAGCAGCAATGGCACACTAAATATACTTGCAATTATTCCATAAGTAATGATATATTTATGTCAAAATGTGATGTGCATTAACAAAGTTATGGTAAGATTATTACAATTCAAGCATCCTGATAGTTGTAAATAAATATCTACTACAGAATCTTTCCAGTAAGGTTAAGCAGAACTTCAGCATATAACTAACTCCATTAATATAAAAAATGCCAGTTACCGCAATACAAGCTGAATGGCATTTGCAATACATAGCTTCAGCAATCTGTTCAGTAAGGCTAAAAACAATTATGGATGTCTCCATAAGTCATGTATTAATAAAATATGCCTGCTTGCACGTACGAATTCTGATAGAACCCATACAATTTCTAACAACAAATGAATAAAGGTGAAGGACAATCCCAGCAGTACCACCACTGCTAAGAGTTGTGAACAATGGGGGTGGGACTTGTGTGGGGGACACAGGTAATACACACACCCGAGGAAAATGGGAGATAGAAAAGAAGAGGTGGGGTTTGGGAGAAGAGGGACACACAAGAGGGATGTTGAATAGGAATTAGGAAAATATGAGGGAAAGTCGCAGAGGCATGGACAATTTCTTTTTAATTTTTTTTAAGACTAGAAGGAAAGGTTTGTGATTTATATAAATGTAAACTGAAAATAAAAATAATTGAAAAAAAAGAATAGAAGGAAAGGTAAAAGAGGAAAAGGAGAAGGCAATCACAGCCGATATTCTCATGACAGACAAAGGTTGGAAAAAAACAATAAGGACAGGTGAGTTATATAGATGTCATACTGCAGAATGTGGGCAATAGAAGTTGTCAAACACAGTTTTGTTGCATACCAGCCATGGTGAAAATCAGAAAAGCATATCTACCTATGCACTATCACATTGCAACATGTTGCAAACTGTGTGTCTGTCATACCTGGATGTCTATGACCAATGATGCATTCCCTATATCACTTTATCTATAGTTATGAACATGAACAATAACAGAATATGTCAGGGAGAATATATTTATCACCAATGTGAGCAGGTCAATCAAGGCCATGCAATGGCATGCATACACAGCTTACCAGTGGGAATCAGGACATCATCTGGACATTTGAATACTGGCCAACATGAAGCATGGCAAGCATACACAGAGCAACCACATGTAATGTATCCTGACATTTAAATGAAAGTATGCCTAACACTGCCTCGTGTTACATTAACATAACTGAACTGTGACAAAAAAAGCTTGCATACTTCAAGATAACATAATTATTGTGACCTGCACTGTTTAATAATGTTGTCTGCCTCAGTAGACTGTTCATCTAAATGTCTGACAGGATGTCATTATTCTCTTTCTTTTTCCCTTACATGTGTTCCCTGTCTGTGTGTGAAAGTAAATTTGAAGTTCAGCTGAACCCCCCACCACACTCCTTACCTGATAGTCCAAAGGAAATACGGAAATACCGTATACCACAACCTACCAACCTTTACTAAGGAACAGCTCTTCAATTTACTTTCCAAAACCAAGGCCTCAATAACATTCAGGGATGCTTGTGCATAGCTTGAAACATGGTCCACTTGAATCAATTTTCAGCTGGAGCCTTTAGTCAGGTTTTGTGGCAAAGAATGGAAGATGGCTACAGTTATTCCCCTGCACAAAGGAGGTGCAACCTCCAATCAGGTTAACTACAAGCCCATAAGTCTCACCAACCTCATATGTAATCCATGGAAAGAATCATCATGGACATGATAAATGAGGATAGGTAACCTGCAAATGCTGACTCATCACAGTTTGACTTTATTAAAGGAAGGTCATGGTTGTTATATAGGGTGGACTCCATTGAGAGTGTCACCAAAGCACTGGGTGTGGGCAAGACAGTGCACACTGCTTTCCTTGACCAAGCCTTTTGATCCATTACCCCACTCAGGCATTATAGACAAGCTCACAAAATATAAACTCTTTTATCACCCACTGGATAGACAAATGGCTCACTGATTGGATGCAGAAGGTCAAAATAGGTGAGGCCACCTCCAACATGAGGCCAGTCCCTAGCAAATTCCCCCATGGCTGACTACTGGGACCATGGCTTTTTGGTATCTGTTTCTCTGAAGTGTAATAAAACAATGAACATTTGTGGATGACTAAGTTTGCAGATGATAGCAAGCTGGGGTTTATCATTGCCTCCCATGCAAACACAAACATTATCTAAAAAGGCATATCTCTGACTAAGAAAAGGCGCCAAAGTCATGCTCTTAAAATCAATGCTAAGAATTGCATACGTACCCTTTAGAAAGTCAACCATCCCAGCTAATTACCATGTTGATAATATACACCCAAGAGTTGACTCAGTGGTCAGGGATCTGTGTATGCATGTAGAGAATAGCCTTACCTTCAACCACCATGTGACTACAGCAGTGAGGAAATAATTTTCTGTTGCACAACTTACTATGTACAGCATGGCAGCAAGGACCAAAGAGGTGATTATCACACTGTTATTTGCCTTTATCACAACAATCATAGAGTACAATGCTCCCTTCAGTATGTACCTAACCAGGCATATGCAGCAACTACAAATACCTCAGAGTTTCAATACAAAAAGAATACAAGGTGCAATAAACCTGCCTTATGCAGAGTGCCTTAAAAACCTTTTACTCTACTTAGTCTGATATAGATTGCTGACGAGTGATCTATGCTTGGCTTCCAACACATCCACAGACCCCACAGTTATGATTCTCCTACATACTAACAAGATAAGCTGTACCATAAATACAAGGTCTAAGGACCAGAAATTTGTCTGTGGCTTAAACAGAACATGCTAGAGAGACTGATATGTGTTCCACAGACTGCACCTTCTATGAACAGGCTTCCAATTCATGTGAAACTGATTTTGTCTGTTACACAATTTAAGTACAACCTAGACCACTGGATGAGAAATTGAAAATATACACTGAGCTTGTCATCCATGTCCATTATGGACAGAGGTACCTCCAGAAGGGCCTAAATGAGACTGATGCATGGTGTCAAAGCTAAATGCAAAAAAATGCGTAGTAATCCCCTTTGGAAAAAAACAGAGTACCCGCAAACTACACCATAGGAGGTAATCCCCTGAAATCTGAAGAAGAAATAAGGGATCTAGGGACCCAAGTAGATAGTCAGCTTTCCTTTGATAACCATGTTGCCAAAGTGGTTCGAAAATCCTTCTATGTGACCCATCTAATCACAAAAGGGTTCGCATCAAGATCTAAGGATGTAATGGTGCCCCTCTACTCTTCCCTCATCAGACCCATTATTGAGTACAATGCACCAATTGAAATGTACCTGGCTAGACATCTCCAGCAGCTGGAGAGACCACAGAGGTACCTAACCAAGAGGATTACTGGCCTCAAACAGTTGCCCTATGCAGCACGATTGAAAGAGCTAAGACTGTTCTCTGTTGCATACCGCTTTCTCAGAGGTGATCTCTGTCTAACATACAGAGCCATGTCCAATCCAGAATTGTTGAACATGCTCCATCTTAGCAAAACCAAATCTACTCGAGCTACACACTCTAGGGATATAAACCTCAACACAACAATGAATAGAACATGCTGGAGGGATAGATTCCCTTCGCAGAGACTTCCCTTACTATGGAACAGGGTCCTGATCTACATAAGACAGAGACCCTCACTATCAATCTTCAAGAGGAACCTTAATGAGTGGATGGGTAACAGAAAGTTCACACCGGGGATCACACCAACAGCACTACTAGATAGCGGCCAAGGGTACTAGCTGCTAGTACAAGGGTCTAGGGAACTAATAAAGGGGCGGTGCATACCGCACAACGTGGCTGGGCTAATATATGCCTTCGGGCAGATAGCCCAGTACCAACCTATGAACCTATGAACCTATAAATGCCTATCCCTTCATGTCCTGTTTGAACACAGGACATCAGTATTCTTTCATGAAACCTTGACTAGGCATAGAAAGGCCTCCTTGGGTCATTAGCCTAGTACAAATATATGAATCCAGGAATATATACAGTGTAGTCTCTGCATGTAATGACTTGTATGAACAGCCACCAAGTGATATTATTAAAATAATGCCAACAAAGTCAGATGACAAAATTGTCGAAATTACCTAAGATGTATGACAAATATCTAGGCCAAAAAGGATGATAATTGCCTGAATACACATCAATATAATGAATACAATACTAACAAATATTTATTATGCTCAATCACCACAGCCTGTGACGTATGAGAATCTGGCATATTTTATAATAGCAATATTGCATGTGCATAACTGCATGCACGTCCTACCTACAATTACTACTACTCAGTAGATTGCAGAATACAAACAGCCTGACAATGCTTACAGATTACGAAACATTGCAAAGAAACTCCTATCTAAATATCATCATAACACCCAAGGCATTGTAGAAAGATACAATAACATTAAACTAAAAGGCAAGCCACACAACCAGCACAGAAAATTCCATACACACCATCACCTACATCCTATATGTGTAACATATATAGAAATCCGACTGTCAATTAGGTTGTGGAGTACATTTCAAAAACTATTTGCAGATAATATGACTTAATGCTAAATGATAATTCAAAATTTTGAATTAAATCAGAGCTTCAAGCACAGCTATAATGTGAATGTTTCACTTACCATACTAATGCATGATGGGTATTCATGCATTCTAAGAAATACACATACTAATATGAAATATACAGATCTATAACAAGGATCTAATGCATTTCATTTATTACAACAGAAAAAGTAATTAACATACAGCTCTTCTTCCACTGCTCATCAACCCTGTGCATTCACTCAATTAACAGGGCATGATTTTTGGTCCGGTCTTCCACTCCTGAAAAATAAAAAAGAGCAACTACAGTAAACTCTCAGTTAATTGGCATCCATGGGGACTGGCAGATGCCAGTAACTGTAGTTTCTGGTTGCTTGAGAGTTACTATTAAAAATAGACCTGAAAAATACTGTACTCTATACTGTACCATACCATACCATAAACACTGTATTGATTTGATTTTAATATTGAAATACAGTCATTAAAGCCTGGCTGGGGGGAGGGGCAGAAAGTGCAACACATAAAAATCAAATTGAATTCTTCATACTGTACTGTATTTCTTCAAATTTTTTTGCTGATTTCTTGAGTTCCGGTTAACTGAGAGTTTAATGTATGACGCATTCTTCAAATAAACAGTATATATATTTCTTAGACTAGGTTTTAGAAAATTTATTTCTGAAAAATATCAGGTACTCACCATACACATTTTGCAAGATTATACACAGGCTTTTACATCTTTGGACATAGACTGGAGGACACGAGATTTAAACCTGCAACTGCAAGGACATCACCCGAATAGGACATGGTCTATAAAGAAAAATGCCTGACCTACCACAAGTCAAGCAGCACAAGGGTCACCCAATGTGGGGATCTAAATGTAGTCAGCGACTGAAGCAAAATATGCTGAAGAGACAGATATGTGTCTCGGATATTGTCCCTTCTTTTCTAACAGGCTTCCTATTCATGTTAAGTACAGTCCTTCCCTGGTCCTCTTCAAGTGCAGTTTGGATCAATGGATGTAGAATCACAAATTCACACCTAGGTTGTGCCTATGTCCCTTATGGACAGGGACAATGTGTAGGACACTGAAAATATAGGCACAAATCCATGCCATCCTCTTGCCCCTATGGGCCATATATTGGGTAAAATTAGGTTATATTGGCTAGGTTTGTAAGATCTGTTATGCCATTTGCCTGGTAATCTCCTATGAACATATGAATCCAAGGTGCACCCTTGATATCTACCTGCCTAGCTAATCCATCCTGACTCAAAGTGTGTGTTGTGAATGCAGTGAAAAGATTTGTTTTTATGACATCATCAGAATGGGGCTGGTATACTAATATGGATCCTGGCTAAGAATTAAAAAAAAATGAGCATGTGCTGGGCATGTAGGTTAATACTTAGCAATAATTAATTTGTGTCAGTACTGTGGTCACAAACATTAACATCAATGGAATATATATATATATATATATATATATTTATTCCTCAGACAGTGGGACAGTGCCATGTATCATAGAGCTTATTTTAAGAGAACCACACAAGTTGCTGTACAAGAGAGATACAGTAACGTGTTACATGAGAGGACTAAGAAATTCATTGGCCAAGTGCACATCAAAAGAAAATACATATATCTTCCCTGTCCTACATTTCAACTGTAAGTCTGCCCATCTCAGTCACTCAAAAGATAAGGAGGATGTGGTTCTTGAAGTAAATTTAATAATTAATGATAAAACAACACTTGATAACACTTTTGAAAATGATACCATATTGCATAAAGCCTTGTCAGACATATAACAGTCTGTATCAAGCTTTACTAACCTACACTAAAAGGGCTACTGTTAAAAGCTCATTATGGATTACGAGCATATTCTTAGCAATTCAGCGAATAACCAAGTTATCCATAGCCATGCAGAAAATAAACATTAATATCAGTAAGTTGAATATTCTTCTCTACATAACTGCTATATGTGAAGAAAAGCAAGATAACAATGCAATGGCATGTTTTACCTATGTGGATTTGAACAACAATGCCAAAATTTAAGCATGCTGTCTAGTTTTGTTACAGGCCAAATTAACTCGCAGCATACGTTTCTTTTTAATGAAGTTATACTTCATGTGTTTCTTCAAATTCCTGCAGATAATGAATGAATATGGAAACTTCTGACACTTACTGGACATTATACTCCAAAGAAATAACATCTATCAACAGACAACTGAAAACATATGTTTAAGCAGTCGGACAGACATACCTCTTGGCTTAAAAAATGAGACTGTAGGTAAAAATGCTTCCTTTATTAGGAGGAATGAAGTAAAGAAGTTATTAATGAGTTACTGTTCAGACATGTGCTGCTAGACTAGGCGACACTGTTGTACTATAACAGATAACTACAAAATGCATAGTCATCAGTCGCCTAGGCGCTATAGGTGTCAGTGATGCACAAGGAAAGTCGATGTATGATATGATGTTGTTCTTTGTTGGAAAATAGATGTCCATGTAAAATGTTCAGAATTATGTATATTATAAACATTATTAAATACATTAACACCATGGGGATCAAACCCATACTTATATGGAGAGCGGTTACCATGTCTACTTAATAATCCCAATGAGCTAATTGTCAAAACAACTACTTATTATATATGACTTTTTAGTAGTACTTGTGTGTAGTTTTAAAGTATAGATGCAAGTAGAAGAATTTAGATATGATATGATAATATTATAACAATGACTTCTTTTCATGTTTTTAATGTAAAATCTTTTAAGTGAGAATTTTGGTCAGTCTTTTAAAAAACTTCTGGTTCAGTATTACATAAAAGAAGTTATTTGAGTGTATCGCTTTAAATACAAGGGATACAGCAATTAATGTAATTACTGACATCTGTCTTAACCTAGTGCTTTGTTTTAAAATGCTTTGAACTAGTGTTGTTGGTTGTCTGAAGAAGTTCTGATATTTATCAGAACGAAAAACGCTGGTGCAGCGTTTTACTTTTATTTTGGCTTAATGAATAAAGCAGTGTTTTTATAACTTCTGGTATTAAGTACATTGGATTGGACTATAACCTACAGTTACCTGAACTTTTGTACCTGCATGTGCCTAGCCCTTGGAGCTGACTTACCAACAACTTTTCTTAGTTTTCTGTGTGGTTTCTTTTAAAAAAGAACAATACATAAAGATGGATTTATGGATAGCAATATGTCTTGCAGGTAATTCCATACAAGTCTGTGGTGCAGGTACAGATACGGAAACCTATGGATTTAGACATGCCATTGGATTCATGAAGCTCAGCATAAGGACGGAGTTAGCCTTGCACCGACTAGGCTGTGTAGAGGTGGCTCAGCAACACCACATGCATATTAATGAAGGCGTGCTGCCGTAACGGCCAAGTGCATAGGAAACATGTACGAGTGCAGAGGGTGTGTCCAAGCGCTGCACGGAGGCATGAACATGTCGGCTGCATACGCGCAACATAAAATGCTGACTAGTACAGCCTGCCTCTAATAGTAATCACTCCTGTCAGTGACCGTGGATACTGAAATCTATGCAAAGCATACAAGACATCATTGCAAACACCACAATAAGAAGTAAACACAAAGGCACGTAGCTAACTTTTGAGTCCCCATCCCTCGAACAAAGATATTTAAAACCCTGTGCCCATATTCCAATGTAGTGTTGCTAGTTATACCAAGTGAAAGTGAAACGCATCATGTTAGCGTGCCACCAATTGCCAAGCCTAGCCCAATGGCTTAGGTTGCCACCAGTCCTACATTGTGAGGGACAGTCCCCCTCTAGGCAGGTGTGTCCATACCAGAATCATAATAAATGTGAAATGTCCTGCGATAGTAGGACATATGTCCCATATGTTATGCAATAGTCCCATACAGTACGTATGTCCGTATATAAAATACCTATATGTTACAAGAAACAGAATAAGCAAGTAAATGAAACAGAATAAGCAACTACACCGCTACAACAATAAAAGCTTATATGTAGGCATGAAACTAAAGTACTATCCTTCATAATGACCGTGGGTATGTGTTGGCCTGTAAACTCACATGTATGCCATGAAAATGTCTCATCCAGGTCATACGAAAAGGTGACAACCTTACCAATGATCAGAGCATTTGCCCAATACCTGCCCATTCGCAGTCCAAGTCGTCCTTGTCAGGACAGCCCATAGATGAACGGGTATTATCCGGGTCCACCTACCATGCCATTAAAGATAAGTATTTGCAAGTACCTATGTGCGTGAAGTGCAGGATGTGGATGATCTGAAGTGTTAGTGTATACCTCACAACCATATTGGTCCCAGAGATATGTAGTGTACGCAATGTGTTCTGTTGACTGTGCCATGGGCCATCAACTAGAGAAGGGATGAATGTTGTTTGTGGAATATGGG
>NC_056725.1:318341478-318393978 GCF_019279795.1 Protopterus annectens
AAATGGCCAGAGTGGGACATGTTCTATAGAAATGTCAGACATTCCAGGACTAAACATACCTACAGCAGTGCATAGTACAGGATTACACTTATTTGCACAAATAAAAGCTTAATCGAGTTGCATTTGAATTGCTTATGCTACTTCACATAACATATAGAAGGGTCATATATAAAATAAATGTATGCAATTATTAATGAAACGTAGAATATAATAATGTCCTGTAATCTGGACATGTGCTATGTCTTGATTATTTTCACACTGTCCCTCGCAAAGTGGGACAGGTGGTAACCCTAATGTCCTACCTTGGCCAATTGAGAAGGTGGCATATCTATAATAGGTATGCGGTAGCATGACCTGTCCAATGGATGTGGCTATCACAACCCAACTACTCGTCTGTAATGCAGGGTCTCAGTTCCCATGTATCAGCCAGACAGGAGCAGAGTGTATGCGGAACCCACAAATATGATTAATTCACTGGACAGGCCACTGATTCCGTACAGTCAAATTCCATGCCGTCGCCTAATGGGCAGCCATTCCCAATACTGTAGTCATGTAGTCCGATGTGATAGGCATTACAAGGTGGGAGCAGATTTTAAGAGGAACACACAATTATGAGTGATTCACTGGACAGGCCACTGATTCCGTACAGTCAAATGCCATGAGGTCGCCTAATGGGAAGCCATTCCCGATACTGTAGTCACGAGTGACCTTAGGTCAACTGGTGCCCTAGGCAGAGGGCACAATGGCACCCCCCCACCACACCACCCAGTGCCCCCATCCTGGTCTACCTACACCAAATAAATACTGGTAAAGTGCCCCCACTAAAGCGGCACCCTAGGCAGCCGCTTAGTTGGCCAATGCCTAAGGCCGGCTATGACTGTAGTCATGTAGTCCAATGTGATAGGCATCACAAGGTATGCCTAAGAGGAACACAGGAATATGAATGATTCTCCGAACAGGCCGCTGACTCCATACAGTCGAACACCATGCCATCGCCTAATAGGCAGCCGTTTCTGATACTGTATTCATGTATTGCGATGTAATAGGCATCACAAGGTGGGAGCACATTGTATGAGGTACACACAAATATGATTATGTCACTGGACAGGCTGCTGATTCCATACATTCGAACGCAATGCCGTCTCCTAATGGGTGGCCAATTCTGATACTGGAGTCATGTAGTATGATGTAATAGGCATCACAAGGTAATATTGTGGTCCTCGCTCACACACAGGGGTGTGAGTGACAGATGCAAGCACCAATGCCAGTGCATTAGTAATTGCGGGATTGAGCGGGTGTAAGCATGTTTGGCTACCAGTATGTGAGTATTGCATTGTTTAAGCAATGTAGAGGCTAATCGAGTGTAAGAGGCTGTAACCAGAGGATATCATACAGCGCAGTCATTCAACAGTATAGGAATGTATACCATCATGTAGATGTACATGTGAGTGTTTATGTCCAGCATATAGGTACATACATATATAGAGATTTATCAGGTACATACCATGTGGCAACAAAGCATTAAAAATGAATGAAATGGGAAACACCAGCGACGCCTGTATTATGTAGTGGTGTTGCTCTATGTGATCACAAGACTCCCTCAGACAGACATGTGTCGGTTATACACGCAAATAATTGTACATTAGCTGTATACATCACTCTGTGCATGTAATGTACATTAACACAACAGTACCTGTCCAATCATTATGTGTGAACAGTACTCCTGCAATGTGCTGTGTGCAACATCATCATTATGATAAATGTAACTGGGGTAACCATAGAGGGACCGGTAGTCTTTTGTGTACAATGGGGTCATCCTCCTCAAGTGTACTTGGACCATGTAGGAGTGATGTGCATACCAGGACCGTGGTGAGGATAACAGTAGTATGTTATGATGCATATTACAAGGGTTTCATGTGTCCAGTGGGCACATGTGTGTAATGGACAGCTATGTATAGGGCAGATGGTGTCCTAGGAGCTGAATAGCCTTATGTGTCTGTAGGTGAGGGTCAGATGTTGGGGAAGGAATGTAGGTATGGCCGTGGAAGATAGGTAGGAGCACAAAAATTACAGTATACAGGGTTGGTATATGACACATGTGTGAGGGGGATACACCCTGGATGGGGATGGGTCTTTGGCATTCAAAAGCCCATGGGAACAGTGGAATGGAGGTCTCTAGCAATGGGCAACTGCCACTGCAACTACACAACTGCAAAGGAGGCAGTGCTGGGGACTGTCCAGGAGGGGCAGCATCACCCTGTAAATGTGACATTCTGCCCTTGAGCTGGCGTATCTGGCTTCATAACCCCTTAGGAAGCCACCTACGCAACATTTCCAGAACTGCACAACAGCAGATGTGTACCTGTCTGGTCCCGCTTCCAAGGGGGACATGCTCCATCCTCAGTGGTGGTACCACCAGAAGGTGGTGCAGAGCCAATAGAGGCTGATGTTAATGGCTGGGCCCCAGATGTGCTAGTGCCCGGTGCCATGGTCAGCTGAAGTGGAACAGGAGGATCTGCCCGGACCTACCAACCCATTCAGCCTATGGTGTTGCATTTTAAACCCACATATGGCTTAGTGATAGACAACAGCATACAGGTTACCTACGACAGTATGCATAGATATCACCAGCAACCCAAAACAACAGATGGTATACATTTGCAGAGGGAGCACAACACATGCATATATACCGCATGGCAACTGTACAATGTTTAGTAGACGTGTGACCGCAGCTAAGAACAGTTGCCCATCACTGGCTTGTCACTGGGAATCCCTCACAGTGTCAGTCACTGTTTCATGTGACACATGTCCAGTAAAGGATGCGGTGGCAGTAACACATCCATATCATCATGTACTGTCTGCAGTCTCCACACCATGCTTCTGCTGTGCACAGAAGTGTGTTCAGTGTGTAACACAGTAAACAAATGGTTGCACACACTGACCTGTTCACAGATGGCCCTACAGATGGGGTTTCCTCATGAACAGAGTACTGTCATTTCTGTATTTTAACATGCAGAATAGCCATTACCACACACATGTTAAACAGGCAGTAGTCTCAATGCAGCATAGCTACACTTACATGTTTTACTTATGTGGCACATCACCCTCCTGTCATTAGGCTATTTCCCACTGTGGAAAATGGTTGAGGTACATCCAGATATCATCTGTGATGCTGTGTCAGAACACCACATCCAGGTACCACTCATAGCGACTGTCATGGCCAGATAATAACATGTTTCCCTAGATAGTGTACTGTGTTTATCATGCGGATAGCTATGGGAACACCATCACAGCTGTACCACATGCAATCAGCTAGAGGAGGACTGCAATAGGTACAGAGGCCATCACCTGACCATTTCCATCTGTTACAATACACATGCTGCTGCTGTGCAGGTGTACACCTTCACATCCACCAGAGTGTGCGTGTGCGGGACAGGCAATGTACACCAGGGAAGGGCTTGGAGACTTAACCATAAGTATCATCTGCCACATGCTGAATAGTACAGGGCAAACCCCTGACTACTCATTACTATTACATGTGCATGACGTTACTACATGTGCCACAGAGGTGGCATGTTGCAGTGCTGTAAGAACATGTGTGTAGGTGAATGAGTGCCATCTACAGCAGATATAGTAGACATACATTAGTTCTGGCACACATGTCAGTCCACATGAACAGATGCCATTGTCACCACAACCACACTCTAATGGACATGCATTGACACCTTTGCCAGAGTGGAAAATACACAATGTAACTACTTAGTTTGCCACACCGCAGTAATGCACAGGACCACATGCACCACAGGGGATATCTGGAGGTTCTATGGGCTAGGGCATGTGAAAGTGCTTGACAACTGGTGGTATGACAATGAGGTTTATACTGGGAGTGACTGTGGTTGGGAGCATCACAACCCACACACAGACACAGGGTGCCAGTACTGTCATGCAGGTATGCATTGCTCCATGGGTGTGTAGTGTTTGGTGCAAGATGGCTGTTCAAGGCTGGGTGAGGGGTAATCCTTGCCATTGCATCACCCGACAATGGTGTGCAGTGCAGGGGTTTAGTGTCTGCAATGTCCCACACAGATGGGTACTGCATTATCTGGCCTGGCATCCTGGTTACCAATGTGCAGGGCCATAGCTTTGCAATGCATGCCATGTCTGTGTTGATAATCCTTCACATGGACATTGACTGGGATGTGCATGTCCACAATAATGTACAGTGACATGTACAGATGTATCTGGTTTGGCAGACACATGTAGTGTACACAGCCTGTTATACCCCAATATGCCAATACTGGCCTGGTGTGGCGAAACCTGCTTATAGTGAGCAGGTCAGCCCTGCATCTGCATGGATAGAATGGACAGATATTCCATGGTGTCAGTGGCATGGGTCCATACAGGGCACACATGTACAGCATTGCCTGGCCTTAGCGGATCACATATGATGGCACCACATATGTTGCAGCCATTCAGTGTGGAACATAGTGAAGGCAGAATGTCCGCATATATGTGCCTATTTTACCACTGTACAGGGTGCCATGTCATCTGCAGGCCACTGTGGTCACACCATGCCTACTACATGTCCTCAATGTGCATGTTACTAGCAACATAGTGGAATATCCTAGGCAAGGTTGTATGTGCATGGCACATGGGTGCGTGACATATACCGGGTACTAGTAGGGCTGCATACTTAGTTCACCAGCCCTTTTCCCAGATGTATGGGTATGGCTTGCTAACACAGAGCCTTGGCTGACTGACAGCTGTACTCCTTGTGAGGTGGCCAATGTGTCATAAGATGGATACTATACAGGAAAACTACAAAACCTGCTCCCAAACATGTCCAATGGTAAGACAATCACGGCCACCTACACAGGCTCTGACAGACAAACACACTTGCCATGTCCTGTATACAAACCCCTACCATATCACACTACAGCAACACATGTTTAGGGCATGCACTACAGCGAATACTACAAAGCACTGTACTTGTCTCACTCGGGCAGACACGCGCGCGCACACACACACACACACACACACACACACACACACACACACAGTTGGCATGTCTGGGATTAGAACACCGACCTAACTACTTTACTACACTACAACATTATGCAGTTACAGAATTCGCTACCAAGTTTACTGGGACACAGCACTCCCAGAGCTGTATTTGTAGATGGGTGACATCATTGGCCTTGATAACGGTGGGTATAAGAAATGTATGGAGCATGAGCAGTATAAAAGCATTACTCAGTCCTCAGGCAAATGGGGACACACACACACATACACACACATGGCAAGTGTGGGACTAGAATACCGACCTAACTACTTTATTACAATACAGCATTACACAGTTACAGAATGCGCTACCGAGATTACTGGGACACAGCACTCCCAGTGGTGTATTTGTAGATGTGTGACATCATCAGCCTTGATAACAGTGGGTATAAGAAATGTATGGAGTGTGAGCAGTATAAAAGCATTACTCAGTCCTCAGGCAAACCAGGACACACACACACACGGCAAGTGTGGGACTAGAACACCGACCTAACTACTTTATTACACTACAGCATTACTCAGTTACAGAATGTGCTACCAAGATTACTGGGACACAGCCTTCCAGAGGTGTATTTATAGATGGGTGACATCATCGGCCTTGCTAATGGTGGGTATAAGAAATGTATGGAGTGTGGGCAGTCTAAAAGCAATTTAGATTCCACCAGCAAATGGAGACAGACATACACACACACACACACACACACACACACACACAAGTGGCGGGTACGGAACACCTGCCTATTTACAGATTACTATTACAATACTACATACTTACGAATCGCGCTACACAGACTACACATTTCAAGGCTGTCATTATGACTGTCTGGGAATGCGGACATCAACAGGGATGCTGGCAGTTAAGATGTACATACCTGTGAACCTGTGTGTTTAAAGTAGGAATCCATCCTGACCTGGAGTATGCCCATCTGTGGAATGGATAACTACTACCACTATACAGGGTTACAATGGCCATGCCCATACACAGAGGCACATAACCGACACAAGGTGTCACTGGGCATGCTCACACACTTAGCAGCACAGGGCTATGTGGAATGCACTATGTATCCATCTACACAAGGATATACTGGGCATGCTCATGCACTTAGTAGCACAGTGGGCATGCTCACACACTTAATAGCACAGGGCTGGTCGGAATGCACTACTATGTGTCCATCTACTTAAGGATATATTGGGCATGCTCATACTCCTAGTAGCACAGGGCTGACTGGGATGCACTCTAATGCTAAACACGGAGGGCCACAGTGGTCATACTATTACAGGTAGATGTAAAGAACACATCGTAATGGGCTTTGGTGCTAGTAGTTGTCATTGTTAGTGGGAACGCTGCTCTACATATATTTGACACCGGTCTTTTACACAACATCAGCTGTCATTCTGGAATGACATGGCTGACAGTAGGCAGGCCTTTGTCACATATCACATGCATCCATGATACAAGGGAGTGTGGATATTACCCAAGTCACATCCGCCCACACAGTGCCATTCCAAGGCAAATGTCCTAAACACAGGTTAACTCACATACACCTACAGGACAACTGCATTGTTTTCTTATGCTAATCAGTGCTAGATGTGTAGCGTCCATATTCACAGCTGGTCACTGTAGATCCAATAATGGGGAGTACTGACATCTGTGCAGTGAGGAACACCTCGCTGATGTCTCTGTAGTGTATAATAGCACTACCACCATATACCTCAGAACTTAGCACTACCATCATATACCTCAGAACCAGACATGTGGGCCATAACACAGATACAGACCGCTCCAGGTGGTGTACCCACATACATAAAGGCCACTCACATGTACTGACCAGTTCCCCCCATGAAAGGCATCACAGATGAGCCATGTGCAGGACACAGTGTCACATGCTACATTGTAGGATGTAAACTGCAGACACCACCATGCCCCCGGACTACCAACACACAACCATACATGTTGTATGACATAGACGAGTACACCACCATGTGACCCTTGACCTGTGTACAGTACTAAGTTCTACATCAAGTGTAGACAGTACACATGTACCGACACAGTGGCATCATGTGTTATGCAATGCAATGATACCACTGTCTGTGACCAGGTCAGCTGTACACATACCAGGGGCCCTCGGTACTTTCCACCATTAGCAGATGTCTGTTGCTGTACACCAGTACACATCCTTATGTATGGATATGACATACATGTACCTGTCCTAGGTATGTAAATGCCACTCACACTAGAATCATTACACACATGCACTTGGAATATAGGTCCATGGCTGCTGAATGCTAACAGTACATAAGGTGCGATATAAATGTTGACAGAGGTAACATCCCCTCTGTACTGGTCACCCATCATATCATACAACAGTCCATGTGTCATGTATGTCATTACACATATCCACCAATTGCAATGCCTACAAATATGAACAAATGTCAGGATTGTAGGACCTACATACCTGTACACGTAGTGTTGTACATTCAGATAACATGAGTGTGCAGTTGCTGATGTATGCAGGTGGCATGTATCCTAGTACATCATGCAGCTGCAATGCAGCCTCAAAATTGCCAACTGTATATGGTGATATGCTGAATGTACAGAAAGATGTACCACAGGTATGGACAGATGTGTTGAAATAACTAAGTGGTGGGGCATCTTTGCAGATGGATGTTTGCTGTGGACAGCTCACAGGTGTGTCACAAGCAGTCCTACAATACCTTGTGTAACTGGTAAGCAATGGTTTTGTTAATTGAAGGACATAACACATAACTTAGACAGCACTCAGGGTGACAGCGAAAGTAAATCACTTGACACCTGTTAATAGATATGACGGCCCTAGTGCATATATCAGCACTGTTGGCACAGGAAGCATCAGCACAGTTTGTGATGCATGCAATACTGCTGTACGTCTGACATACATAACATGAGCTAGGCAGGTCTGAGATTCACAGTACTGGTATGTGTGGTTGCGTGTGTGTCCATCTATGTCATGTATTGTGGGGAATACATCTCAATTGTTACTCACTCTCCTGTCCACTAGTGTACACATCTGTACATACTGCAATGTAGAAAGCAGGACATAGGCAGGGGTGTGTATCTCACACATGTGAGGTATCTGTATGTGCATGACATAGGTGTATTAATTACTGAATGCCACAGTATGTGAATGTAGGGCTGACTGGTCCCTGGGGGTGAGGATGTATGTTACCATACTGAACTGATAAGACCCCTCCCACCATCCAGGTGATGCATTCTACTGTCCGTGTTGATGTTCCCGATCTTAGGCCATACTGACTACCTGTACATGTGTATTCTCTGTGGCACATCATGTAGGTGCACAGTAATGTAATAATAATTTGCACATAGGCAGGTGTCCTCATCCCACCAGTTGCAACTGTATGTGAGTGTGTGTTACTGTGTTGGCGAAGCCGTGAGTGTGTGTGTGTGTGTGTGTGTGTGTGTATGTGTGTGTGTGTGTGTGTGTGTTACAGTGTCACAGAATGCATGTGTGTCAATACCTGAGTGTGCGGGTGCAGTTGTGTGTTGGCATCCTGTTAATGGAATGTGTATTACTGATTCCCATTGAGGCATCACGCTTCCCACTGGCCTCTACCCTTGTAATCAGCTAGACCACTCTCTTACCTCACAACTCCATGTAACTGTACCTGTGATGTCACCCTTTATGGATGTCACGTCTGTGGCCACACTAGCTTAATACACAGCTATCAGGCTCTTGGAACAGTAGATGTGTTTGTAACGTGGGACATTCTCACTGGTATGTGACAGCTACATGGTGCATGCTGGTATATTCATACATACCTGTGAGTAGTCCACATTGACATATGGGACACTTAACTGCAAACACTGACATCCACCGGCACATGCAATTAGACATGAAGAAGGACAGCAGAACATCATGACCAGCATGCATTTACTGTTGTTACACAAGACACATACTGTTAACAGTATTGTACACCTGTACTACATGGTATATCTGCTACCTGTCAACAGTCCTCAACATTTGTAAACTGCACATATCATTCTAGTCTGTTCCCCCTGTGCATCAGACCATATGAGCATGTCCCTGCACTGATGGTGTGGATGTCAGGGATGCAGCACAGGCATCATCATATGCACAGGGTGTTAATGTTTGCCGGAGGCCTAGGCTGCACTGTTGTTACACAAGACACATACTGTTAACAGTATTGTACACCTGTACTACATGGTATATTTGCTGCCTGTCAACAGTCCTCAACATTTGTAAACTACACATATCATCCTAGTCTGTTCACCCTGTGCATCAAACCATATGAGCATGTCCCTGCACCGATGGTGTGGATGTCAGGGATGCGGCACAGGCATCATCATATGCACAGAGTGTTAATGGTTGCCAGATGCCTAGGGTGCACCATTGGATGACATCATGTGTGTGGGTTTGGGCCTTTGATCTAATTGGGCTTGTGTGGATGTTATGCATGTGTGTGCTACAGTGCCCTACATATGTGTCCAGTGTGCGCGTGTATGTATGCACGCAGTTCGCCCATATGTCTGGCCTACACAGGGGTATTATTGACAGCTGCAGACTGTACAGGTGAGGTTTTACAGTTCATGGTGTCCGGCCACAGACATGTGACCTGTGCCTGCCAGGGGTTGCACGGGCACTACCAGACAGAGGTGCAGATTGTGTACTGTCTGATGTCACTTGTCCACTGGAACAATGCCCCTGTTGGGACCATCTGGGACCATGTGCACGTGGCCTGCTGTGTCATGGTGTGGACAGCACAACACCAGATGCACTGCTGCTGCTACCGCCATTATGGGAGTGGGCATGTGAGGTAGCTCATACACATAGACTTGACACAGGTGATGTAGCAGGCCTACATCCACATGCCCAATGCCTCACTCCTTCCAGATGTTCCTACACAGACAGCTCATGCTCACGGATTGTCATGCCACAGTCAAGGACTCCAACCATGTCACCCAACCATCTATCCAAAGCATCAGCAATCTGCTGTTGAGCATTTACTATTGCCTGGATGCTGTTGTTTAAAGAATGAACAGCAGACCTCTGTAGCCTCTGATCTTCTCTGTTGCACCATTCAGCATGTGCCTGTGCCTCCATTACAGCCTGAAACATGTGTCTGGTGACACCAGCTGCTGAGCTCTGTCATGCAGGAGCATGTTGGCCAGAGGTCCTTCTATGAGCAGCACTGGCCACATGCCTGTGTGGGGCACCACCAGTAGTTTGGCTGACACCATGGTGTGCAGTCACACCTTCCATAGCCCGACACTTTCCTGTTCCAAGCTACCACTCACCAACTGTCCTTCCTCTATGGCCACTGGCGATGGGGTATGTGCAGGTATGGGATCTGTGTGTGGGGATGAGGTGGATATAGATGGAATGGCAACCAATGACACAGTTTCAGCCCCTGACAACTCTGCCTGTGTTTCAGTCATTCATTCATCATCACTGCTAGAGTCTGTGGGGCCACTAACATCCGATGTACCACAGGAGGGAAATGCACCTACATCACCTGTGAGGGCAGACAAGAACTGCACATTACAATCTATACAATAGACACACACACACACACACGTATGTGATATGACAGAAGGCATGCAACATGCATGTGATACGGCAGATGGCATGCAGCACAGACAATAATAGTGGTAGTTATCATACATCCCTAGGTTGCACACAACAGCATGCATGTGTCATAGCAGACAGCATGCAAATTACATAATCATAGTAGTGGTTAGCATACATCCCTGTGTTACACCATGTGGACCAGCACAGGTTAACAGTACACCTGCCTGATGTGTGACATATGACCTTGATAATCACATGTAGTATGACATGTGATCTGCTGACATGTGCAATGACATGCACACATGTTTAACACAATGGTGTCCTGTCAAATATACAGTGGGGCAATGGTGTACCAATTCAGTGTTGTCTGTCCACCCTACAGATATACTGCAAATTTAGCTGATGTGCATGGCCATTGCAGGGAATCATGAGGCATCTCTAGTGCTATACAGTGTGAGTTACAGACAGGGTTCATAGCCATGACTGTAAACAGGTACAATACATATATACTGTGGAATGTGACCCACATCACTGAGGTATATACACAGTAAACCATGATGTGATAGTTGTGACACAGGTCACTGATGGGTATACGGATGACACCACTGCACATCTTCAACCATATTGCTGCAGCCTGCAAACACGTTGGTACACCATGTCCCACATGACATCTGTGTACCACACACATACACGAGGAGCTAGTATGGCATTTATGTCCAACACCAGCAACAGGAATGCACTGTATCTGTGGCCTGATGTGGATACTATACAGGTGACTGCTGTCATGTTGCAACAACCTCAAGATGTTCAACAAATCTTATGTGAGGGATTGATGTTACGCCTACAGAAGATGTGCACAGGCCTGTAGGATGTCTAGTGTTCCACATCTACATTATAACCATTATACGAAGGCCATGGTTGAACAATGTGTAGCCATTGTACAACAGGCTATACACACAAGCACAACACGTCTACTGTGTGTGTTGCTCCATGTTTCTGGCCATCCTCCATGGCCATGTGTGTACATGCGTTGTCCAAATTATTGTGATGGGCATCTATTTCACATGTCTGGGTTGTCCCATATGACATATATGCTCCACTGACAACAGGGTTATGCAGATAAATGGTGGTATGTGGGATATGTTTTCAAGTTAGGTAGGCAGTGTAGCAGCCAGGCCAATAGATGTCATCGACATGTCAAGATAGCATATCACATTGTGTGACATTCATAGCAGGGCTATGATTCACACTGGTGAAACCTGTGTGCTGGCCATACTCCAGCCCACTGTGTAGTACTGTTTGTATTCACCACATGTGTAGATCAGATCTTTTGTATGTCCCTAAAGTGAACAGCACCTTCACCATTGTATGCACAGCTGTCAACGCATCTGGCAATAAAGTTTGTGAGGATTCATGTCGGTGAGATGATTCATATAGTTTGCAAGTGTTGCACATGGATAGTCATTGTGATGCATTGCAGGTCCGACCTGTATATTGTGACAGGACCACCATACATTATGTGTACACATTGTGAATGGTCACATGGCAGATAGATTTGTGCATTATGGTTCCTGATAAATAATAACACTCTCACCTGCAATGGGCTGCTGTCGCAGCGGAATGCTAGAGGTACCTAAATAGGAGTAACAGCAGTGTGAGCATAATACACCACTGTATAAAGGCTACAGGGAGCAATGTGCATAACACATACACCAGTACATTAGACTATACTATGGTGTATGCACATGTGAGCATACACAGAGTAGCATACCATAGTATGCGGCATGTGTGTATACATGCCTTGCATATGATGTTACATTACATATTGTACAGTGACACATGCAACTATATGGAATATAGTTGTTATAGGTGCAGTACTGACTTACCAGGCAACTCCAGGCTCAGTGGTTGAGAGACACCCACCTCCACAATATCGGCTAAGGCTTGTGGATGTGGCTCTGCAGGTGTCCCCAGGTTGGCCAGTAGCTCCTCGGTACGTGTGAGTGGGGGCTGGGTTGGTAGTCCACCACCTGTTGCACCTTGTTCCCTGGCGATTGCATTTGCACGCTGTTTCGCCCATCTAATGAGGTCTGTACAGTGTCTGCGCACCTGCTGGTATGTGGGGTTGTGGCCAGCCATATCATTAACCCTCCTGCAAAGTTCCATCCACAGGGCATACCACTGCTGTGCATCCTGTGGCACATGGCTGAACAGGATATCTTGATTGTCGACTAGGTATGGGATGAGGGCCTCATCCTTCAAGCCAGTAAAATGGGGAAGCCTTGCATGCAGCTTACCTGGAAGACATAATGATGGAGACAGGTCACAGTAACTCACAGAGACATACAGAGCTACAGCTGAACATACATGTGTATTGCATTCATTCAGTTTAAATAGTTGTATTTGCAAACCTACATGACACTGACGTGTTTGTGTCACACACATGTAACACTCAATGTTGAGTGGATATTATCACCATATATGTGTGTGTGTCACCTGATTACATTGCTCATACTCCATGTGGTTGCTGTCTTATGTGGGCATGTCTGTTTGCCTGCACTGGTGTTCCTACCTATAAGCACATGGCTGGATGTGTCCACATTAATGCAGTCGACCTTGATGCAGTGTATATGTCACATATAAGGACTTACACTGCCTTAACAGACATGACCTGCGACCCTGCAGACATGCTCACATAAGGTTTTACATGTATGTGTTCTGCCATATACATCTACACAGCACTGTACAGCGATTCAACATCCTGCCATTTATCACCTGTGTTGCACATGTGATGCACATGGGACACTGGCTAGCCAGTTGGTATTTGCAGGGATGGATATCAACTATAGCATGTACAGTCAAAGTCAACTAGTGGGCTATATGCCATGGGCCATGTATGAATCTAGGATGAAAGGTTACCTGGCAGTAGCCAACAGGTGGGTCTGTGGGGCCAGGTGGAGCAGTGCCACATTACTGATCCACAGGGTTAATGATACATTTACCGTGTGGTCATCACACCATGTCTGAGAGGGGAGCGATGTGCAGCTTTGATGGACAGGAATGCATAGTATGGCAGGACTATGTAAAGTGTATGGGACAAGGATCTGTCCAGCATGTGGAAGGTAGATGTCCATGAAGTATGTGTTTGAGATCAGAATGTGTACGTGTAGCATGTCCAACATCACTGGGTTGAACATGGATTTATTCAGGGTATGCATCATGCCACATAGTGGAGATGGGGAATGGGAAGTCTGGTGTAGGCTATCTGCACATGGCCAATACCCCTTAAAGGAAATATGTGATTTGATATGGGTCACTTGAATGTTCTGTATGGCTGGACAATGATCTCTATATTCATGAATGGCACCCTATCATTATTAGGGTTACCACATATGACTACCTGACAGGTGTGGTGATGTAGCTATTACAGGAAAGACAACTGCCCAGCTGCATTCCTCATACATAAGTGTCAATTATGTTGACCGCTGCCTAGGTGGTAGTTCATAGGTACAGGTTTATTAGCATAGGGGTGACAATGCGAGTCAACTATTGCTCCTAGATCATAGTCATTTGCATACTTCAATAGGCAGATGCCTTCTGTTTGTCTGTAAGTTATGGACTACAATGAGGGGGAATAAAATTCATTAACCATGATATACTGTAGCTGCCACTGGTGTGATCATCACATATTATTCAGACACCTTCTGTAGTGTTGGTTCTGCCAGCAGTCTTATTGCAAAACACTCCTGTGACATAGGAATGTACATTTAGTATACCGAGTGTAGGTGGTACACAGTATGGGTGATGATGTCCTATGACCTGGCAAGGTTATGATATGCAGTGTGACATCAACCATACTGTCATCTACATCTGTACTGCTGACATCACTTAAGTGATCAAGGTTCATGGTCTTCCAGACCAGAATCAGCAGGGTAGTAATAAAGTACTTCCCATTATCAGTGGTGCCTCCACCTTTGTGGGTTGTGATACCTGTTGCTGTGCACCATTCAGTTTGTACACAACCTGACATGGAGCTATGTTTTACATGATGTGCACGTGGAGAGCATCTTGTTTTGCCATATGTGTATGATACAACCTGTGATGTGGGCAGGTCCCAGGAAGACTAAGTGCAGCTTGTACCTGCATAGTTGTGGGTACAGGGGCCCTGTGGTGTACATGGATATATGCTTGTGTACCTGTTGGGGGCCGTGTATTTATATTATCCAAGACCCTATCTAGATTGCTTATTCATGCTAAGCGCTTGTTCAGGACTTGAAAACACTACGTAAGCTAATAATTACTATAGCACTCAATCTTCCTCATTACCTACAGGTAAGGGTGACCAGGTTTTGTACATACTTTTCTCACTTGCGTAGAGTAATGTAGCTCTTGTACTCACTTTCCTCACTTATCTAGGTGAATGTAGTTCTATATTCAGGCATGTCCAAGAGTCAACTGCCAGCGTTCCCACCTGTCTATCTGATGAATCTGGACATCTTGAGGCAATGTACATATTGCATCATGTACACAGACAAGCCTCTCCACCTACCAACCAACACTACAACCTGCGAGAGATGCACTCATCTAGCCAAACAGGAGGTAAAGGTCTCTCCAACCAAGCCAGACCCTGACTGCCATGTGGAGAAGGTACACAGTAGCACAAAGCCGCACTCATCAGATAAGTCTCACTGAATCTACCACACCATTAACTGGGAAAACTACTCGTGAATCAAAACATTAGCTCAATGGTTTCTGGAATTCATAAACACCAATGCCCTGACTCAACATATCTACACACCCTCCAGGGGCAACAATATCCTAGTCCTAGTCATTACCAACATGAGTGACTGGTGCTCCACATGGGAAGCCAACTCCTTGTTGGTCCGATCAGACCATGTGCTGAACAACGTTGATATCTACATCCTGCACCTACCCCTATTAAGGGAACCACAGTATAATATGTCTACAAGGCCAACTACATGCTTCTTAAGACAGACGTAGTGGACGTCATGACACCCATGCAGATGGACAGTACTGTTACAACTGCTGAATGCTACACAAATGCACTCTATAAGCACTTACAGGAGTGCATGGCTTGTGCTATCCCAAACAGAACCAGGACGCTATACTCCTAATTAACTAAACCAATCTGGTGGTACCCTGCCATAAACATATTGTACTACAGGAGGAAGACACTGTTGTAAACGAGAGTACAATACCATGCATGGAGGAGATCCCTGGCCAGCCTCAGTAAGAAGGTGAGATCCCTTATAAGATCCTCCAAAGCTAGCTACAAAAACTATAACACAACTAATACCAACAACAACCACAAAGCATTCTATAGCTATGTCACATATCTCGATGTCAACAACCAGATCTGCTCTGAGTTACAGCACAAAGGCTTGAACATTACAGAAACAATTGATATTGGCAACATCCTGTCAGATCCCTCTCAAAGCTGCACAGTCTAAAGGCAATATCACAGTATCCATGGGACCAGACAACATCCCAGGCTGTGTTTTACACAAACTTCAGATCGTACTGTTTCCCCACCTATGTACCATGTTCAATAATAGCCTCACATCAGGCATAGTGCCCCCCTGAATGGTGCACAGCAACAGTTATCCCACTCCACAAAGGTGGCACCACAATGGACCACGGGACCTATTTCCCTATAGGCCTGTCTAGCCTGGTCTGCAAGGCTATGGTGCACATCATGGATCACTGTCACAGAGACATTAGGTACCTCCCAACCTTTGACCTCTCCCTGTTTGGCATTGTTAAGGCCAGATCATGCCTCCTAGACCTGGTGAACTTCATAGAGACAGTTACCAAGGCATTAGATGAGGGTAAGGAGGTCCACACAGCCTACCTAGATCTCTCATAGGCTTTCAACACCATTCCTCTTTCTGGTATTATCAACATACCCATCTGCCTGAACATTAACTCCTACATCATGTGATGGATTGCAAAGTGGCTCACGGACAGAACCCACACAGTGGGAATTGCATACCCTAGGTCCGACTGTATACCAGTTACAACTGGCGTTCCCCCAGTGCTCAGTCCTAGGACCCCTCATGTTCGGTATATACGTCTCTGATGTACAGACAAGCACAGGAGGGCTTTGGCTGAAAAGGTTTGCAGACAACTACAAACTAGGGGACATAACTGTTTCCCCAGCTGTTACAGACACCTTCTGGAAGGGTCGCACTGAGACGGATACCTGGTGTTAATATCATGGCATCAAGCTGTATGCCTAAAAGTGCATAGTCATCCTTTTTGGATATAACTAATTACCTGTGGACTACCACATAGGTGCTAGTCCCCTAATACAGAAAAGGTAATTCGGGATCCGGGAACCCCAGTAGATAGCAATCTCTCCTTCAATACCCATAATGACACGGTGGTTAGAATATCCTTCTACATGGCCCCCCTAATCTCTAATGGGTTGGCATCCAGATCAGAGGGGCCGTTGTGACTACACATGTCATATTAGACCCATTAAAGGATACAACACCCCATTTGGGATATACCTTACAAGACAACTGCAACCGCTTGGAAGACCACACCAGTACCACACCAAGAGGATTACTGACCTCAAGCAGATGACCTATGCAGCCCAACCTACGAAACTCCAGTTGTACTCAGTTGCATACCACATACTCACAGGTGATCTCTGCTTGACATACAAGGCCTATGTCCAACCCTGTATTGCTGGATATGCTCCACCTAAACAGAAGCCCCTGAGAGCCACATGCTCTAGGGATATACACCTAACCACAACGATGAGTAGGACATGCTGGATGGATAGATTCCTGACCCGGACACTCCTTATGCTTTGGAACATGATTCCAATGTACATCAGGCAGGGCCCCTCATGAGCACTCTTCAAGGGAAACCTTGATGTGTGGATGGGAGACAGACATGTACCCTGGGGATCACTGCAGTGGCTCTGCTGGACAGAGGCACAGGGAACTATTGGCTCTGCCATTCAGAGGCACAGGAAACCAACCTATGGGGGTGGCGAAAGCCAAAACACGCTAGCTAGGCTTACAGATACCCTTGGTAAGACAGCCTAGTACCTATCTTTGCACATATTACATGTCTTATGTGCATGGATAGTTAAATAGCTCTTCCATTTTACTTTGTTATCATGCTGATAAACTGTTGGCTCACTAAAATACATATGTATCCTGTTATCGTGTATTGTAAATGCCAATTGACATAACTAATGTTTGCCTAACATTACAGTAATGCTATGTAGCTTGTAATACATATCTGCCTACAATACTGTAAATTATACAGTTATTGGCACAATATTCCACAATGCAAATCATAGTTGCACAGTGGCCCAACATTCCACATGTTATTCTCTGTAATGCACCCATACATATGGCTACAGTTACAAGATATCAACATATACTATCCCCTGTTATAGCACATACTTGTTGGACCAACCCTGCCACTGACATTGGCTGGTGAGGAGTATTTCTGTTCAAAGCCCTTATATAGCATCCCTTGTGGTGTATGCGGTGTTTGCCTTGTGACCTACCGCAGTACACACAAATACTACAAACGTTACTATGCTCAACAATACATCACTACAAGATAACTGTTTCCACTATATGGATTGTGTGCACTTTAAATACAACAGAATAGTTCTGCATACACAGACATACTGATTGTTCTACATACCTTATTAGTAACCCACGGTGTTGTTAACTGTTGATTCAATCCTTTTCGGTTTGTGTTTCAATGTTCTTTGTAACATTCCGCTGGTATATACGGATGGTTTGAATGTGTGATAACATCCTTTTCTAGTTACATATCGGTAACATGTGGTATCCTGTCCACCAATTGCTGTTACAAAGTAGTTAACTGGATTCATATCAGCTGTGCAGCTACTCCATTAGCCAATACCATGGCAACAGTGGTGTATAAGTGAATAGTCCTTTTGGGCGTTGTCCGTTTGCCTTACTTTCAAGTGAGACGGCCTAGATGTGTTATTACGATATATTTTAACAGCTATATGGAGACATACAGAGTTATCACACATTCAAACCATCCATATATACCAGCAGAATGTTACAAAGAACATTGAAACACAAACCGAAAAGGATGTAGTACAGTCTGATTTCTAATCTGATCTCCCCATACAAAAATCTTACAACACTACGCTCAGCTAACAAGTTACACATTGCCAACAATATATCAAATAACAAAGCAGGAGATTCACTCTTTTCCAGTGTGGTTGGTAGAATCTGGAACAAGCTTCCTGGCACACTCACTTCTCTCTCCTCTACACAACTCTTTAAGAAACACCTCAGATATTACCTAAAATGACAATGGCTTTGTCCCTGCTCTAAGCCTGATTAAAACATACTTTTACTTTTTCGCCCCCTTCCTCTCATGCTTTTTAACAAACCCCACCCCTGTGAGTCACTGACTTTTGACTACCAACCCCTTTTTTACCTGCTCTTTGTCCTGCCTTGTCTCTACATTATTTTTTTCTTTTTCTTTTCATTTCTTTTCTTTCCCTTACTTTGTGATTTTGGATTTAAGTTTCTTGTCTCTCAAATGAATGTTGATGCTTAATTATGTTAACTGCTGCATGATTGTATTTGCAACCCCTCTGTAGAATTAAAATATGATTATGCTATATCTACTCTAATGTCTCTGTACAGTGTTCACAATACTAACTTCTGTACTTGTTATGCTGTATAATTGTAGCTAGTCTTATTTTTGCTAAGTTTTTAATACCTTAATGAATTTGTACATGGAGCTTTTCTCCCCGGGCCTCTGATGAAAATGGATATGTATCCAGCTAGACTAGCCCGGTCAACAAAAATAAATAAATAAATAAATAAATAATACATTAGCTTCATGACTCCCGTGGACTGTGTGTAATGGCTAGATGATTTAGTTCTAAATGTGAGTACAGCTGTTATATTTCGGAAAAGTGCTACTTATGCAGGGTTTGTTTGTACCTGATACTTCTGCAGATGTTTAAGTCTGGCAAGGATGTTTGGCCAGCTCAAGGCCGTATGGCTATGCATGAACTGTTATGTGGTGTACAGTGTGCTCACCAGATTAGTGCAAACAAACCCTATTACATCAGCAGCTGTTCCATCGTATAACAGCAGCTATTTCACATAGGGCCATGTTAGTGTGTCTCTGACAAGGTATGTTAAGGCTTTGCAGATGTCGTACAGTGTGTGAATGATTTGTGATGTTATTACAGTTTGTATTGTAATATGTTTGGGTGTGGGGGTGATGTTGGTGGGTGTGCTTAGCAGATGCAGGTGTGTAGGAACTGCTTTTATACATAATGGCTATGTGCGTGAGGGTTCCTTCCCTATTTGAACACTTATCCTTTTGTGGCCTAATACAATGGTAATTGCAGGCTGATTCATTAAAGCACTGTCAATTGGTTCCTGTATAGCATGCAGGTGATGTTAGTCCTTGAATCCCTTTGGTAATACATCTGAATGTAATAATGTGTTGCTACATGATAGCTGTGTATTTCTGTCATAGGTATTTGCAGTCATCATAGTTGTGTTCGTGACTGACCCTCTTCGGCTAGGGTTGCCACCTTTTCATATGGCCATAGTGGGATCTTTTTGGGACACACATTTCATTTTACAGGCCGACACAAATCCACGGTCAGTACAAGGGACAGAACTTTCCTTTCTTGCCTAATTATACGCTTATTCTTGTAGCAGTTTAGTTGCTTATCCTGTTTCCTGTAACATGTAGGTATTTTAGATACAGAAATAACTACTGTATGCAGCTATTACAGTACATATGGGACATAATTATGTCCTACAATCCCAGGACATTTGCCACGTTTAATATATTTGGCCAGGATACAACCGCCTAAAGAGGGAGTGTCCCTCGCAAAGTGGGACAGGTGGGACATTACAGTCGACCAGGAACACACACCACACACAGAAAACACACTTACACACACTACAGCCCTAAGAAACACACGTACACACAGTAACCTACCCAAACCACAACACCAGAAGCACTGACTAACTGAGATTACACCTCGTGCATCTGGTGTTTTAGTACTGTGTTCTTTCGGATCTTAAGCCTCGGGATTAAGCACGTTGGAAGGTAAAGCAGTCGGTATGTGGTAGGTATCCCATTTATATGTAGCTCCATGGTTACGTAGATGTTGTTAACCTATCTATATGTCTTATCCCCAAATATCAACATATCTCTCTCTCTCCCTCTCTCTCTCTCTCTCTCTATATATATATATATATATATATATATATATATATATATATATATATATATATATATATATATATATATATATATATATATATATATATATATATATGAGAAATGATAGTGAAAGTTCCTTGTTGTATTCAAACAGGTAACCCAAGAAGGAGCAAGCAGTTGAAGATGTTCTCAAGGATGTATTCAGCAACAGGAAATTAAATATATTCAGCAACAGTGAAATTGATCCAAAGTATTCACGTAGATAAATTTCTTAAAATCACCAGCAATTTATTGATAAAACAAGACAGGATGTAAGCACTTTCGCGGAATCACAATAAAATCCGCTTCTTCAGACGTTAAAAATCTTACAAAAAACCACTGTTTAAATACAATGCATCATGGTATAGTCTATTAAACAATTAGTCAATTAAGCTCAGTAAATGGGTAACTACTAGAGCTAAGCATCAAGTAAAAAAGCAATCAAACAGTATGTCACAGAAAGCTTACTTTCAGTTTCTTAAAAACAATATAAAATAATATGGTATACCAATATAATAAAATAAAATAATTGTGCAAATACCTATATACATGTAGATACAGCAGATGGGGGCAGGTTATCTCAATTTCCTAGCATTTAAAGCTGGTTTTATAGATATTGTGTCATTCAAACCCCTCCCTCTGTTTGCTCCTAATCTTAGAATCCATTTCAACTCTGCATTTTCAGTGTCATTGATAATGTTACCTAAGCGATTATTATGTGGTTGTATATGTAAAATCTGAAATAAAAACGAATGTTCAGGTCCTTCCTGTATGACGTGTTTTGCTATAGCACTGTATTCCTCTCTTCTACGAATACTATAAACATGATCTCTTATCCTTTCTCGAAGAGACCTATTGGTCTTCCCTATATAGTATGAGAAACATACAGTGCAATGGCCCACATATACAACGTTTCTACTATTACAGTTCCCTTGACATCTAAGCTCCCATAAATGTCCTGTATCAGGATGCTTAAAGTATCTCGATTCATCAATGTAGGAACAAAAAGCACAATTTCCACATTTATTGGTACTAAAAAATATTGTCTCAGATACTCTTGCTTCACTGTTCTTGTAACAAAGTGACTGTTTTAATGTTTTATTATTTTTGAAAGTGAATCTAGGTGCATTTCCCACTAACTTGTGTGTCTGTTCATCTACTAATAAAATGTGCCAATTATCATGCACAATATTCTGTATTTGTGAGAAGTTACTACAGTATGGTATTATTATGGAAGGAGTAATGTCTACCTGCTTATTGTACCTAGACCCTTCTATCACTGAAGAAAAGAATGGTTTAGCTCTTGTTTTCCTAAGGTTACCCATTTGTGCATAAACTTTATTAATTTCCAACTCTTCATATCCTCTGTTCATAAAGCCTTGTTTAAGCTCTACTAGTTCACTGTTAAAAGTAGTATCTTCACAACAGAGCCTTGAAATTCTCATGGCATGTCCCTTAATAATGTTGTTGAACAAACTGGGGTTGTGCATGCTGTCATGATGTAAAAAGGAGAAGCGGTAGCAGGGTTTTCTATACAATTTGGTTTTCAAAGAATTACTTTCTATATATACAGTAACATCCAGAAAATTAATTTCTGAGTTGGAAAAGTTTGCAGTGAATTTCAAAAATTCACTGGTGGAGTTAACATGGTTAAGCAAAGTGTTGCAACTTTCTGCGGTGCCATTCCAAACAATAAAAAGGTCATCAACAAAACGTCTATAAAATAGAACGTTTTGGTGACCTAATAGATGGTGTTGCTCCCAAGCAACCATGATAAGGTTAGCATAGGTATTCGCGCAGCTAGTACCCATTGCTATACCTATGTTCTGTTTATAGTACTTGTTATTAAAAAGAAATACGTTGTTATCAAGGACTATTTCTAAAAGAAAACATAATAAATCTGCTTTTACCACCTCCATTCCATTGTCAATTACTAACAAGTTTCTGAGTATTCTTAGCCCTGTTGTGTTAGGAATACAAGTGAAAAGTGCTTCGACATCCATTGTGATAAAGTGCCAATCCTTAGTAATATTATTTTTCAAACTGAATTCATATAATTCTCTCAAAAACTGTTCTGTATCTCTCAGAACATTCTCATATCTAGAGAGTATAAGTTTCAGTTCATGGTCCAAGTATATAGATATAGCTTCAGTGGACCATCCTGCACCAGCCACAATGGGGCGAAATTTAGGGCGTAAAGGGTCTTTATGGATCTTAGGCAAACCATGGAGTCTGGGAACCAATGGATACTCAATATTAAAGTAATCAAAAAGTTTTTTAGTAATAATACCCAACTGTAAACACTCTAACAAAGAAGAATGTATTTGTTTCAATAAGTTGCAAATGTTATCAAAAGCAATTTCCTCATATGCAGTTGTCCCTAGCATGTCTTGCATTGTATTTGTGTAGTAGGTTGTGTCTAAAACTACTACAAGCCCACCTTTATCACATGGCCTAATAGTGATACCATTATCATGTTGTAAACATTTAAAGGCTTCTAGTTCAGCATGAGTTAAATTACTGTATTTACTGCGTTCCATCAGTGACGTGTCTTCATATATTGATTTCTCAATAGCCCTTAGAAATGTATCAACATGTGGAGGGGCTACTGGAATAAAATTACTTTTCTTTTTAAATTTATCATTACTACTGGTCTTGTCTTGACCCATAGCTAATTTTAAAGTAATGTCCCGTACAAACATTCGTATAGACAACATAATGTCACTGGTGTCAATGCGTGCTGTGGGTATAAACCCTAAGCCTTTACTCAAAAGTTCGTACTCACTGTTAGTAAGTTTACGTTTGGATAAATTCCAAACTAGGCTTCGTTTGTCCACATTTTCTTGATGGTGCGGACTTGTGGAGCTATCGACATCTCCTTTCGTTTCTGTCCTCTCTGTGGTTCGCCATCTGTTGATTTCTTCCTTATTGCTTTGTATGGTAGAGGAAAAGCCGAAGCATCAAGTGAATGCGTAGCTTCATTCAAAATTTTGCGCCTTACGTCTGGTTGGAGACGTGTGGTAACATCCACTTCATCACTTGTCTTTGGGTCCACTGGGGCCTCTTTTGGTGTTGAATAAGTAGATATAGCTGCTTGTGGTGACAAAGGCATTTCTACAACGTTATCAGCACCATCGGTCGAAGTGACATTGAGAGTAGTTGCTGACGTTTCTCTCAACCTGCGTGTAAACACATGACTCTCCGTTCTTACCTCCGATTGGTCGATGTTGGCAGACGTAGAGCTGTTTACAGATGTACGTGCTTCCCTAGCACGTTGTGTACGCAAAGTATTACCAGTTGAACCGTTCTCAAAATTCGTATTCTTAGACCATGTAAAGACATTGTGTTTTTTAAAATCATCAAGGTCTCTCATTAATTTCTTTTTCTTTATATCAAGTAGTCTTACTTCATAGCGTGAAACCTTTTCAGTCACATCATGTAGAAACACCTCAGTAGGACCATCTCCATTTAAACTAAATAATTCACTTTGTTGTTGAATGATTTCATTACGTAAATCAAGTTCAATAGGTTGAAAAAAGTTAAGTATTAATCCCATGTAAGCTTTACTAGTGTCTAAGTTTATTTGTTGCCACTTGGTTAATAGTTCAGGATAAGTACTCCTGTAGGTGGGCATGTTTAAAATTCTTAGACCACGGGGTACAACATTCAATTTCAGACTAGCTTCCAAGTGGTAACGCTGGCTCTGTAACCGTTTGAATTTAAAAACATTATTCTCCAAGTCACGTTTCAGATTTCTTATAGGCAGTTCATTGTTAGAACTAACAGAGTTCAAACCCACTATAGTTAATGGGTTAAAGTTTAAAAGGGGATTAACTGTAGTATCTAATAGCCCTCTTAAACTGTTGTTCACATTGTTACCTCTGAATCCTTCTAAGATATCCATGTTAGTTGCTGCTGCCGCTTCCATCCAAAGCCCACAAAAGTAACACGAGAAATGATAGTGAAAGTCCCTTGTTGTATTCAAACAGGTAACCCAAGAAGCAGCAAGCAGTTGAAGATGTTCTCAAGGATGTATTCAGCAACAGGAAATTAAATATATTCAGCAACAGTGAAATTGATCCAAAGTATTCACGTAGATAAATTTCTTAAAATCACCAGCAATTTATTGATAAAACAAGACAGGACGTAAGCGCTTTCGCGGAATCACAATCCGCTTCTTCAGACGTTAAAAATCTTACAAAAAAACACTGTTTAAATACAATGCATCATGGTATAGTCTATTAAACAATTAGTCAATTAAGCTCAGTTAATGGGTAACTACTAGAGCTAAGCATCAAGTAAAAAATCAATCAAACAGTATGTCACAGAAAGCTTACTTTCAGTTTCTTAAAAACAATATAAAATAATATGGTATACCAATATAATAAAATAAAATAATTGTGCAAATACCTATATACATGTAGATACAGCAGATGGGGGCAGGTTATCTCAATTTCCTAGCATTTAAAGCTGGTTTTATAGATATTGCGTCATTCAAACCCCTCCCTCTGTTTGCTCCTAATCTTAGAATCCATTTCAACTCTGCATTTTCAGTGTCATTGATAATGTTACCTAAGCGATTATTATGTGGTTGTATATGTAAAATCTGAAATAAAAACGAATGTTCAGGTCCTTCCTGTATGACGTGTTTTGCTATAGCACTGTATTCCTCTCTTCTACATTAACTGAGCTTAATTGACTAATTGTTTAATAGACTATACCATGATGCATTGTATTTAAACAGTGGTTTTTTGTAAGATTTTTAACGTCTGAAGAAGCGGATTGTGATTCCACGAAAGCGCTTATGTCCTGTCTTGTTTTATCAATAAATTGCTGGTGATTTTAAGAAATTTATCTACGTGAATACTTTGGATCAATTTCACTGTTGCTGAATATATTTAATTTCCTGTTGCTGAATACATCCTTGAGAACATCTTCAACTGCTTGCTGCTTCTTGGGTTACCTGTTTGAATATATATATATATATATATAAAACATATACCTTTCATTGGGTACATGCCGGTTTGTCCTATTTCAACACATTCTTACCTTTTGTGTTTTATCCTGTCAGTATACACGACTGCCATTGGTACATCTCAGGTAGCTTAGTGGTATGTTATTGTGATGAATGTGTACATGGTTATGTGTTCTAATTCTGGCAGTGATATCTTACCTCTCAGAGCAGGCACTGGTAGTGCATGGGTGATTAATGCACATTTCAACGGTTGTCTGTTCCACATGTTTATTATTCTGTGGAGAACTACCATTATATTCAAGCTGTGTTTAAGGTATACTATGTAACATGTACACATCTGTGAAGATTCCTGTCAGGGATACTCCCCATTATTTGGAACTACATCCCTGATTACATTATACAAAACCCCTCACTGACACTCTGGGGAATCCTTGCAGAGTGGGTGGTGAACAGTAGCTACACCCCAGGGATCCTGCAAGTGGCTCTGCTCCACAGAGGGACAATTAGTTGATCAATGGGGTGATGACAGCAGACACATTTTGCCTATGCTTATGAGTGGCTCAGTGGTTGGGCATGTACCTACCTATGTATCTATGAACCTGTACATACAGTATGGACATATGCTGATAGCTTATTTTACTGTTCAGGTATTAACTTACCTTGTGCCAATGGCGGTTGTGTGTACAATAGTTGAGGGCTACCTATGTAGGATGCACACAGTAGACCACCTATAAATGACAATTTACAGGTGGTCGTGTGTGTGTGCCATCCATGTTTGCTGTGTGTGTAGGTGGAGAAGGGTGTCAGTCCATGAGTGCCTACACTGTCAGTGTGTGTGCTATACAGTCCCTCTTTGCCAAGGCATGGGCATACTGGGCATGCTTCCATCTGCCTACTGGGACTAGCACAGGGTGTCTGTGGTATGAGTCCCCCTGTGCCTGTGGGTCCCTTGGCAATGGTGGTGGGCTGTGAGGGCCTTCACCATTCTGTCCCTGCTGCAGCTGTTTCCGCAGGATCATATTGTGTAGCATGGCACATACTATGAAGATGTGGGCACATGTTCCTGGAGAGTACTGCAAGGCTCCACCAGATATGTCCAAGCAATGGAATCATGATTTGAGCATCCCAAACACATGCTCTATGATGATTCTGGTTTCTCTGTGTGCCTCATTATGGTGTTCTTGCATGGCTGTGTGTGCATTTCTAATGGGAGTCATCATCCACGATTCCAGTGACTAGCCAGCATCCCCCACCAGGTGGCCATATGGGATGTCCCCTCTGGCAAATACCTGATACAGCTGTGAGGCATGCCAGATGTGGGAGTTGTGATAGCTTCCAGGGCTGCCAGCACACACATCCATGATAATGCCCTGGGCATTGCACTCGACCTGGCAGTTGATGGAGGGGAATCCCTTTCGGTTTATGTAGCGCCTACCCTGATCACCGGGTGGTGACTTGATGTGTATGTGCGTGCAGTCTATTGCACCCAGTAAGTCTGGGTAGTCTGCCACACGGTGGAAGAGAAGCATATTGCTGGCCAACTCCTCCTGCGTTCGGAGGAAGTATATGTGCTCATTTGCATGTGGTAACATGGCATCCAGAAACTGGTGGAGTACCCTGGATGCTGATGCCTGTGAGATCCCCATGATATCCCCAGTTGGCCTTTGGAAGGTACCTGTGGCTAGTATTCTCATACTTACACATACCTTCGTGTCCACTGGGATGGGATCCTCTCTGTTACTTCTGGCTCTGAGGCATGGCCGGCACAGCTCTACAAGTTGCTGTATGATGTCCCTGTCCACCCTGTAATGCTCTACTATCTCCAGATCATGTAGCCTCTGGTAGGTTACCCTGGGTCTGAACACTCGTCTCCTCCTCCGGTGCCTGAGATGGTTGTTATCATCATCCTCCACACCTCTGTCAGTCTCCAACATATGCTGGTAAATCAAAGCTATGGCAGCCCCTAACATATGCATATTAAAAGTTCCTCGTCTGTTTACACCAATGGTGCAGAGTGTCTGGGAATATACAAGTGTGTGTGTGGGGCTTTCACACCTTATACTATTGTGCAATGGATGATGCTGGTGTAATTGGGCATGTTTGTGCTATTCCAGCTGCAGGGTATCTTAATTATTGGTTTTACAGCAGGTACTGCTATTGTGGGGCCTTTGGTGTTGACTTACACTTGTCTGCCATGATTCATCTATTGCCCTTTACTTCTATTTTCAACCCGATTCACCTCCCATTGTCAGGCATGCATCCAGCTGCCGCCTTTCTTGTTTTGTGCTTCCACAACCCAGGATTGTGTTGGGAAATGTGTTATGTAGCTGATCTACTGCAAATTTGCTTTGTTCTGCTGTGACAGTTCTCTTTTCTTTGCTGTACGGCACCTCCTCTTTCCTGTTCTGCAGGTAGCTGCTTGCAGCCTTGTTAACTGTTGTCTATGGCCCACTGTGAGTTTCTAGGTGTTAATTACTCATTTGTACTCCAATTATCATGCTGCAGCATTTCCTTATTGTCTTCCTGTATCCTTCCTGTTTCAGCTGTGGTGTGCCCCACGCACAACCTTTTACCCGGTTTTGTGCTCATTGTCATCCATGTTCACATGAACTTTCAGTTACCTTGAGTGCTCTCAGCTAAGCAAACCTATAGCTACTTCCATACTCTTATCCTGTGGCTTTGCTTAGCAACACGCAACACGGATTAACAATGATCCAATGTGCTTACAGCTACAGTGGCGCACCCTTCTCTTGATGTCATGTTTACCTCCAGGCCACTCCTCGGTGTTGTAATGCTACGCTGTGTGGTACATCCTTACACTGGCAGGGCATTTGCGATTCAGTATTACTTGACTCATTTGCACATACTTGACTCATTTGCACAGCATTGACTGCTAATTCCTAGTTACCGCATGGATCACTGTCACAGACCCTTAGCAACCCTTACGTCATGCTTGTGGTGTAGCATGTGTGCCATTGACTATTATGGGGATATCATGAATTGTGTTACATTACAGTTTTATGACATCTAAATATATTTTCCTTGTGATCCCATTTGAGCACCGATGCACTGCGGTTTTACTTTGCGTTGGTGTGGCCATGACATTAAATGTTATTTTTTATATGTTGTGCATGTTGTTTTATGCCATTGACTATATATTTAGCCACTGGCATATATTAACATAATAATACATAAGTTTGGTCCACTTTCATGGCTCCGATTTTATGTTTGACAAAATGTAAACCTTTTTTTTGGTTTACATTTCTACATGCTTACACTACGTCTGCACAACTTCATGAATCGCTATATACCTTCATTTGCATGCTACACTGCTGCACATGGGGTAATTAGCATACATGCACCGGGAGCTGCGCAGCTCTGGCGTACACTGGTAGTGCATGTGGAAACAGCTCTTACCTGAATCGCTCGATGGCCATATTTGGCGCTAGATCGCCAACGCTACTCTGATGCATAGTGCAAGCTTCATGGATCCTGGGGATTATCTGTATGTACTATATTTTTTTGCTGTTATGAATATTTCTTCATTGATTTTTCTTAACAAAAGTCTTAATACTATGTTTTTCTTTTTTAATGTTATGGATATGTCTTCATTCAAGGTCCTTAACAAAAGTCTTATAACTTCTGGCTCAATATACAAATGATCCATACTGTCTTTGACCTGCTTACAGATTCTGAGGTTTTCTGATGCTTTCCCTAAGTTGCTAAATTGTTAGTTTGTATATTATTTTAATGTGAAAGGCATGTAGACTCCTGTGGCATGATGTTGTTATTATTAGACCTCCATTTAACAGATATGCAGTGTAAGATGTTCTAATCCCACAGACCACCTCTAAAGACATCACAAAGTTATGTTGATTTTACAATTGTTATGTATGCAAACATTGTTGCTTTTTATGTCACTTTAGTATTTCTCACAGACAGTAGACTTTTGCATTGCACAGGAATGCATGCTGTTTATGGTGACATACACTGTCCATATACTCATCTGCATAACTGGGCTCCCACAGGAATATGATCATGTGCATATCACTGTCTTTTGGATGGAAAACTGTCCTAGGGATGCCAATTTCATCCACAGGAAAATGACATCATGCTAGATGCTGTGCGACAACATAGATATACACTCCTTGTTTATGCAGGAAATACAATTTGGAGAAATGAAGTGTGGACTGACCTCACCAGCATGATTAATGCAGTTGTAGGTCATAACAGATCACATGAGGCCTGTCAACATTGTTGCTCAGACAAGATCCTCTTTGCAGCCAACAGGTTATGATGAAATGAGAGAGCAAAGGATGCCACGCCTGGTGGCCCACCATTGACCCCCAGATGATATCACAATATTTCTGGCCTCCCTGCGTCCAGTGAGAGGGGAGTGATACATAACCAGGAGTGGGATAGAAGCAGGAGTTCCAGACTGAACGTGTATACATGTATGTCTTACTTTCCATGATATGGATGACTATAGAGTAAACCATCACATATTGCTTTTACATTCATATTCATGAATTGTCATTTTGAATTTACAGGAGCAGAATTAAACCATGCACACAGATCCACACAAGTTAATGATGGTGAACGTAAGTGTAATGACATATACTCATTCAACAGCAGTACAGACAGGACAGTACAATCAACATATGTAATGCTGTCTGCATTAATATTCACTGGTCCAACTACTTCTGGACAGTACCAGGGAATGGCAGGTGAGTGTCTCCATACTGTTTTACTGTATTATTGTCTCAGCCATATGTAATGGCACTACCATTTACTGTCATAGTGATATTTCCCTAACATTCTACACTACAGCTACATCCAGTGGGGGCCCAAGCCATGCAAGTGCAAGTAGAGACAGACCAGGTATGTTATCACGACAGGTTCATAGTTTGCATCAATGTGTAGCACACATGTGATACATGACATTAATGTTACTGTTTTTCAACACTGGGACACCTGGCCAACATGTGCAACATCTAGCACATGAGTGTCTGCAGTCCCTGTTACCATATTGTACATGTCATGAAGCCATTGTTCTGTTGACTGCATACATGACTGTGTTGTCCTTCTCTTTACTTTCCCCCTGCAGGATCCACAGTGCAACACACATTCACAACAGTGGGAGTCTGTCAATGGTGTGCTATTAACTATGTTTCATGCACATCACTATTGTTACTACTGCTGTTGTCCTCCATTACCCTTCTTCCCATTCCTAGGCCAGACTTCATTATCTTCATCAACTGCACAAGCAAGTTGTATGTCTATGTAAAATCTACTGTATGATGTAGGGCTATTCAAATGGTTCATGACGGCAATGATGTGGTTAATTGTGCTGACTTTTTTCCCTACAACAGTTGAAGTTCATCCCTCTTCTACAGCACTGACTTCCCAGGAGGAATTGTCATGTTTGTGGTTTGTTTGTGGTCATCACGTATATCATGTATGTTGGTTATATATAACCTAATTGTCTACTCACTGTTATATAGATTTTGTGACCCATACAGAGAGAAGACCTCATGTTATGTCATTATTATCTGTAACATCTCAGTGAGATATATGTGTCATATGTCTTTATGAATATCCAGCATGGAAGGAAAGCATGTTGCCCTGATCTGTACTATCTGCCTCTTCCTTTAGCACATAAATTATCTGTATTCTCCATTAGCCCATCCAGTGGTCATGATGTGGGACCTGATGTGTCTCAGTATGGTAGTATGTTCCCTAGCACACAGGACAGTGATGGGGTAGTATAGTCCGGGCAAAATGGTGACAGGCATGTGGATGCAGCTGTAGCCTCAAAAGTGGAGGGAAAGTTGTCTCTGACAATGAGGGGGCATCGGTTGATGAACAGGATAAGGATGGTGAACAACACACCCAAGCTGAGATTACTGCTGATGTTGTCAGTTCCTCACAACAGATATATACTAGCCATCACGGTAGATGTAGGCATGCAGATGGTGTACATGGCTGGGTGTCAGAGGGGGTCTGTCTACTCCTACAGGCAAATGAACATTCTCAGCAATGTCATGGATCAGATATCAATGTACATGCCTATGCCACAGCTCATGTTACACACCATTTGCATGTACTGCATGAAGTATAAATGCACAGACATGAGGTAATGGCATAATTGGCTGTGTAAAATCATAGTATGCTATATGTGTCATGGTGAGTATAAACCCTGACCTCTACAATACTACAGCAGTCCCGTAGTACCAGCAGAGTTTTATATGACCTGACTGTGCTTAGCTGATTGTCACATGAGAGATGCAGGGCACCTCTGAGAATAACTAACCTTGCCTATTGAGCATCAGTGTCTATGCTCCAATATGTAAACACTTCCACTGCTGGTCCATCTGCTATGGTCCTGCCACTCACAAGTAGACAGTGAAGTCATAGTCATGCTCCTTCACCTCAACATGGTGGTGTCACCCATTCAATCTCCTCTGTGGAGTAACCTGGGCCATGTGCAGACTTCAGTGTGACCCATCAGCAAGGTCACCCTAGACTGCATTAGAGTGAGTCCAACAGTTTTATATATGAATATATATATATATATATATATATATATATATATATATATATATATATATATATATAATATATATATAGTTATAACATAGCTGACTCCATGTATTACATTAAATTATCGATACTTTACAGTGACATATTTGGTTTGTGATATTATAAGTTCTGCATTATGTCCTGTATTGTTTCTCTTTTTTCATCTTATTATAATGTAGGGATAGGAATGTATTGCATTGTCTGTCCCTTATTGTTTGCCATACACTGATACAACAGACTGAGTCTTTATGCATGACTGTGCTAGTTGTGCCCTGAAATGATCATCACACAAATACAGATTTGGATATGATCATAATGTTAAATATAATACTTATGGTGTTATGTCTGATGCTCACTGTGTACATCTGGAGGGTAATTGTCATTAGATCTGTGGTGCTGTGGTGGGGCAACACCTGAACATCAATGTTTAATTTGTGCACTAATGTACATTTGTCTTATCATGACTCAAAGATGTGGGTCAAATGCTGCCATATTGTCTGAGCCTGAAGTTGTGGTCAAACCCTATGTTGTCTATGCCTGTGTCTTCTGCTACCTATGTCCTCCTGCTCCTCCTCTGATACCTGTGGGATATCTTCAGACATCTGTGGTTCTTAGGGTAGTTCACCCACACCTACAGCTGGAAGACTGCCATATGCTGTAGTTAGCATGTTGTGTAGCATGTTGGACACCATTATCATCTGTGCTGCCTTCTCAGGTACGTATTGCAGGGGTCTATATTAGAACACAGAACATTCAAAATGTTGAGTGTTCTAATATCGAACCCTAGCAATCGAAAAAAAAAACATCGAACATTCGGAACAGCAAATTTTTTCCTAGGGAAAAAAATTGCTGTTCCAAAACACATACACACAACACAAGCATACCAAACAAACAGCAATCCACACAAATACACCTTAACACCTAACCCTACACTAAACTATACCAACACCACTAACTATCCACTTACCTTAACCCAAACCCTAACCCTAAGGTCCATCACTATCGCACAGTCACCTCACCCGCGCCCTAACCCGCCGTAACCCACACGTCCACACAATTGCACACTTACCTGACCCGCACCCTAACCCTAACTCACCTAACCCATCCTAACCCACACATCCACACAATCGTACACTTACCTGAACCTGACCCGTAACTTTCCACCAGAGCCCTGAAAATACCGAAGCAACAGAAATGGACAACCAAATTCTTTCCCTAAGAAAGAATTCGGTTTCCTGTTACTTCAATATTTTTCACTGAAAACGGGTCGATATTAGAACTTCCGACATTTCAAATGTTCGGTGTTCTAATATAGACCTGTATTGCAGTGCACATCCAGATATGACCAGACATCTGAACCTAGCTTTCAGTACACTGAACACACATTCTATGGTGTTTCTAGTTGTTGTGTGCACGCCACTGTAGGCCTTCTCTGCATGGTTGTATGGCTCTTGGTACAGGGTTATTAGCCACGGTTCAAGTAGATAACCACAATTACCTGTTTTGGGGAATAAAAACACATTTCATCAACATGCTTTTGGGAGGGGCATCTTAGCTTACATCCTAGATGTGTTCCTGTACTTTCCCAGTAGTAGTCCCACAGGTATTTCACCTTGCTGGAATGTGGCCCTTGGTCCACTTTTCCTCTACATGGGAGCATCATGGATACTTCTAGGATTTGCTGCAATGATGCTTGTTATAATGTCATCTGCTGCACACACAATCCTGGCAGTTCAGGGATGACCACCTTTTCTGTTTATTTATCAGTCTGCTTCAGGATGTACTGGTGTTTTGTTAGGTATGTATATGCAATCTATTGTACCGACTGCATGGGCGAAGTTTGAAATGTTATAAAGCTGGGGCATTACAGTTCTCTGTACCATGGGAGGGGTGGATGGAGAGTGGATGTAGTCATCTACATTTCTGCACATTGCTGCCAAGAATTTTTCCAGGATACAGCTGTGACACTCCCATAGCATCCCCCATGTGTCTCTGGAATGTTCCAGATGGAAATACACCCAGGCTGACATACACTTTGATTTCAAGGGGGATAAGGTTTCCTCACAGGGTACACAAAATTGTGGTGCACACTTGTTGCAGACAGCATGCACCATCCTTCTTTCTAGCCAGGGTACCTGTTAATTATTTGCTGGTCTGACAAATGGTTTAGTTGCAGCCTTGCTCTGACTTCTTTCTGTGCACAGGCACATCTCCATTTATGGCTTGGATCACTGCAACATTTTGCAGTTCATTGACTGTAGGTCGCATATTTATGTTTTTTTTCTTTTTCGGTATTGTTATGAAATTTGACAGAATCTGTAATAGCAGCTTCTGTTCCCTGATGTCCATATAGCAGAGGATTTCAGAGAGAGCCAGAGTCGGCATTGCAGTTTGCTGCATTTAAGTTGCGTTGAGTATGCAAATATGTTTTGGAATCAGGTGGGTGTGCACACCAGTTGTCTTTCTAGCCATGGTACCTGTTGATTATTTGCTGGTCTGACAACTGATTTAGTTGCAGCCTTGCTCCAACTTCTATTGTGATAGGCACATCCTCATTTATGTCTTGGATCACTGCAACATTTTGCAGTTCATTGACTGTAGGTTGCATTTTTATGTTCTTTTACTTTTTTGGTATTGTTATGAAATTCTACAGAATCTGTAGTAGTAGCTTCTGTTCCTTGAGGTCCATAAAGCATGCACAGAGGATTTCAGAGACAGAGTCAGCACTGCAATTTGCTGCATTTAAGTTGTGTTGGGCATGCAAATGTTTTTTTTTAAATCAAACAGGTGTGTGCAGGATACGTCATTATCCTACACTGAATATCTAAGTAGTCAGAGTGCTTGCAAAGCATTTTCTGAAATCAAATCTACAGCTGCTGCACAGAAGTCTTCCTTCAGCATGCTGCCCTGTCTGTAGATGGTTTCCATGAACTTTACAGAATCCAGCCCAATCTGCTTTCATGTAACGATTATTCTCTACGATAATACAAAGTGTGTATAACTTTAAGCATACATATATTTATCTACAGCAAAAGCAACAATGGTGGAGAAATGTGAAGGCCTTCCTGGGTTCAAGGTGTTAGAGGTCATGACTGGGAAGTGTAGTTTCTGCAGTCTAATTTATGTTGCCAGTACAGTAATAATAAATGCAGTTTAGTCTTCAGCCCTGTCCTGTGTCTTCAGAGAGATGAGGGTGTGAGAAAGAGGTGTAGATTTGTCTCATAGTGTCTGACTAAAGCAGCAGAATTTTTTTCAGCTCTTCACTTAAAGAACTGAAAGGTCAGAACTGTGGAATAGGACCTGGTGCACCAGACTTGTGGATCTTTTTTTTTTTTAATTTTCTTATTGACTCTTCATATGAAGAGCTGAGAGGGTGGGGCCCATGGGTGCCGGAATCCCAATGTGCCCTTTAACTGCCACCTGAGTAGCGACTACAGAGAATTATTCACATTGGTGTTTCTAAGGAAACTGCAAGCTCAGACAGACAGAAAAAGATGATTTCCATCTGCTGGGGCTCACAATTACCACGGACACACCGGCATGAGTGTTTCTAAGACGTATTGATCAACTTCTTTCATCAAGAGTTTTGGCTAAAGTCAAAAATAACATGGGAATGAAGGTTCAAAACTAGGGGCAATTTTTAACTATTAATTTTATTTCAATATTTAAATATTCATTTAAAATGTCAACAGAACTGGTTTTGCATCAATATGCATTTTCTGAATGTTCATTAGTGACTGACTGCAGTCCTCTATATACCTCAGAAAATTTGCTTAAGAGTTATGGACAAAACCAAAAAAGGCAATGGGGGTAAAGGGCCAAAATCTGGGACAGATTTTTAATATTGCTGTTATAAACGTGGAAAGCTGCTAGAATCACAGATTTTGCATTGGTATGTATTTTCTGAAGGATATGAATTCTCAGACTCAAATGTTTCATTATTTAGTGAGCACAATCCTAAATGGTTTGCCAATAAAACACAGATTTTATGAGGAACAGACCAAAAGCATGAAGCAATAATCTGGGCATTCTGTGAAATTCTTGAGTGTTGATAGGTATGATCCTGAGTCATTTACCAGAAAATCAAATATTTTATGAGGGACAGGGCAAAACTAGGAGGCAAAATCATAGATGCTATACAAAATTCTGGACAGTCTATTTATTTGTTTATTGATTGCTGCTTGTTTATGAGGTAACTGGGCTGGTCTATTGACCATTTTCAGATACAACTCAGGAACAATAGCAGTAAAAACAACATTTTACAGAAATACAGTAAGACATTAAATTCATGTACATACTTCTTACAGTTGAAAGACATTTTACAAGTAAAGTTTCATTTCTATAAGTTGGTGCAGACTTGTATGTTTATTGCCTTTCACCCACTGAGTACCAGGATGAGCTTTCGCTCTCCGGTCTAATATCCTGTTTTAAGCAGAATTTTCCACAGAGGTACAATTCACTGGAGCCAGACTGACTTACAATGCAGTAATCACTTTACTGCATTTAACTATTCATTCATACATTCATTCTCTTACACCCATTTTATGCTGTATTTGTGGATACCCAACCAGTCGCTATCTTATGTTTATAAGATAGTGAACTTCACTGCTTAACATGTAGGAGAAGTTTATTCCAAAGGAGCGAGAAGTGCTAATTTATAAGCATCACTCTCCGCTGTGCTATATTAATCCATTAGTGAAGATTTAGGTCCCTGGTTCTAAAATTGGTGAAAGTATTGGACTTGTGGAGAAATGGGATGTCCACAATAACTAGGTGTCTAATGGTGTACCAAACAAGACAGATCTCCCCTCAAACGTTTGTAAGATACTGAACAAAGGGAGAGAAGTTCCAGCCTCTCTTGATAACTCAGGAACTTTATGCCTGTGATTCTATTGGTTAGGAGTCTCTGGGGTCTTTCTAATTCTTTGATTTGTTGCCTGTGACAATATTCCCTTGGCAATTAGGTGGGCTAAATAAAAGGATTTCCTGACAATTGTTGCATTTCTAGATCCCTGACAAAAATGTTCATTTTGTAGTGATGTGCTAGCTATACAATATGATGAGGGGGGGGGGGGGTTGTTTACCAAAAGTGACACTAGACTTTTTAGCATTTCATTTCAGCTCATTTTTAATACACGAAGTACAAATAGTTCACACTGCCTACCTTGACCTGGCCAAGGCATTTGATACAATACCCCACTAGGGTATTATTGACAAACTCAAGAGGTTAGATACAAACATGTATGTCACCCAGTGGATAGCCAACTGGCTCACAGTCAGGACCCAGGAAGTTAGAATTGGGGAGTCCACCTGTACAAAGAGGCCAGTCACAAGTGGAGTCCCTCAGGGATCAGTCATTGGACTGCTCCTTTTTGGCATTTACTTATCAGAAGTCAAGCCAATGCTAGTGGTCTCTGGCTGACTAAATTTGAAGACGATTGCAAATTAGGAGCTGTCATTGAATCTCACACTGATGCAAATGTTCTCCAGGGGGGCTGATGCAGAAAAACAACTGGTGTCAGAGCCATAGACTAAAATTAAATGCCAAGAAAGGCATAATAGTATCCTTTCTGAAGTTATCCATCCCTGATAACTATCATATTGACAACACACCGCTTACAGCTGACCCAGTAGTCAGGGACTTAGGGGGACACATAGATAGCAATCTAGCCTTTGATCATCACGTGTCTACAGTGGTGAGGAAATCATTGTATGTTGTGCAACTTATAAACAAAGGTATGGCATCTAGGTCCAAGGAAGTCATTGTTCCACTGTATTCAGCATTCATCAGAGCTATCATTGAGTACGATGCTCCCTTTGGTATGCACTTAACCCGGCATATCATACAACTGCAAATTCCACAGAGGTTCCTCTATAAACGAATACAGGGCAAAGTAATATGTCCTATCAGACTGCCTCAGGGCCCTGTCTCTGTATTCTATCTCCTACAGGCTTTTGCAGGGAGACCTGTACCTGGCATACAGGGCATTGTCAGACCCCACTCTGATGGACCTCTTGCTTATCCACAAAGCAAACAGCACCAGAATTATCCATTCTAAAGACTTAAACCTTGCCTGTGATATAAACAAGACTTGCTGGAGAGATAAGTATGCATCCCAGAGATTACCCCGTCTATGCAACAGGCCTCCCATCCATGTGAAGCAGAGTTCCTCCCTTACCCAATTCAAGTGCAGCTTGGACAATTGGATGGGAAACCAGAAATTTATTCCTGGTTTGGCACCTATGTCTCTAATGGCCAGAGGTAACCTGTAAATGGTTCATCTCCCAGGTCCATGCTTACACTTATCAAGAGTATCAGAACTTGTCAGAGATTTGGGATGCATGGCTAGGCTTAAAAAAACCCTTGTGGTTGTTAGCCTAGTAAACACCTATGAACCTATGAATGTATGAAGTGTTTAATTAGGAAAGTTCATTCAGGGGAGTTTGCATACAGGAGGGTAACTTAATAACAATCTCTAACTTGCAATTATATGCAAACTTTAAGTGTCAGAGGTCATGGCTCTCCACCTGGTGATCTAAGAAGTAAACACCAGAAACAAAACAGGTCTCAGCACTGAACCCTGAGAGACACCACTGGTCACTTTCATACTTACTGATGAGGCATTTGCAACTCACACTCTATGGGTTCTGCCTTTCAGCCAGTTTGTTATCCACCTTACCATATATCGGTCAATTTTTAAAGCAATTAGCTTTTGTCTGATACCCACATGAGGAATGTTGTTGAAAATGTTTGCCAGGTCAAGATACCCTGTCATGGCCACCATCTACAGCCTTTGTAACTCTTTCAAATATGTTTACCAGGTTAACTAGACAGGCTCTACCCTTCACAAAGCCAAACTGTTGGGGGTGAAGTCAAACAAAGGTCTTGATACCACAATTTATGAGGTTAGTTGTGATACACACCATGTTTTTTGTAGATGAGGCTTGTAAGGGTAGTAGGACATAAACTACCCAGGTCAGTTGTAAGGCCACCCTTATCAAGAGGCATCACCACTTCAGTGTGTCACTCATCAGGACAAAGCCAGTAGTTAAACTTAAGTTAAACAGTTTGAGGACTATTTGCAAGGACATGTTTAGCAGTCTTATGCAACCAGGTAAATGATACATTGCAGTAAACAAAGATACAATCAAAAAGATGGCTGTATACCAGAAATCTGACAAAACCAAGCATATTGCATACTTTTTCTTACCCAGGTTTTACAGTGTTATGAAATGTTTTATGGAGAGTAACAGACCTTGTTGCTAAGCTATGTTGAATACTTAAACAGGGCAGTCCCTGAATATTCTGACACTAGCTTTTGGTGAAATTATCCTTGGAAAAGGACTCCACGGGCCCCATGGTGTCCACTACCCAGCAGTGTGCCCCCTACTTTCCCCTCATCCTGGTCTTGCCATTCCATTTAGATTACTTTTTTTGTACTGTTCAGATGTTTCCTGCATTGTTTCAATATATCCTAACTTTCTACAATTAAACCGTAATAAATAAGGAGGAAATAATTAAATTACACCAGGGGCCTCAGCCCCCCACCACCTGGCTTCTAGATACTCTGAATTAACTTTTGCAGGTTTGTTTCAAACCTTTTGAGACAAAGATAGCCTGAACAAAAATTATGGCTAAAGAAAGAAATTCATTCTTACTCCATTTTCTTCCCACACCCTTTTACCACTCCCTATACAGCCAAGACTACAGCATAACAGCTGTGGAGTAAATAATATAATTAAGTTGATAGTCTGGAGGCTGCTTGGGCCTCAGAGGCCATGAGGTTCTAGATGATGTGAGGTATATTTTAGAGTTTTTTTTCCCAGCCTTTTGTTACAGTTGTGGCATGACAAAACTCATGACTAACTAAGGAAATTCAGTTTTGTTTTTTTCTTTTAAGGAAGAAATAAGTTGTACCCAAGGCTTAAAGAGCAAAGTTAACAAAAAGTTATTTTCAATTGACTGAGAAGATAAATGTTTGCAAAGATACACATATTATATCTCAGAATAGTGTTTATCTGCCTGCCAAAATAAAAAAAGAAAAGATAGCCGCCTTTTGTGTATCCCTTTAATGTTAGATTGTTTTACCATCATAAGGTCGAGCACACATAGCTCGACTCTGCATAGGAGCGACTTTTCTCAGGAAATCCCATAATGCTAAATGGTCAGAATGCTGTAAAAACACAGAAATCAACATTTTGGACCGCTCTACACCCAAAAACGAGTGTTAACATGGGTCTAAAAGGGGACGGGATTTTGCAATTCGCAATATTTGCAATTGCAATTTTGGGATGTTGCCACACTTCTTTCGGGCATACCCGCTCAACCATCCATCAGTCGACCTTATGATGGCAAACCATTAGATCTGAATGAAAGTGAATGAATAAATGTTCTCAGTCATATACTTCAAGTTGCTTCCACTACACATCATACAGCTTGCCGCTTCACCTCCACCCCTAAAATACAGCTACCATATGTGCATCCATCTGACAACCATAACATAGTACCATATTTTAACTTGTTACTCACAGATGTATATTCACAATATGCCACCTTAGCCCTTTCTTCCAAAGTTAGCCACCTGAATATACACTTCTATGTGATTTTGAGAAAAAAAAATATCAGTCATTTATTCCAGCCTATTACATCTAGACAGTATGCTGCCCCTACATAAGATATACTGATATTGTGTGCATACCTGCAAGGTATGATTGTGTTAAAAAGTTAAAAAAAATAATGACCACACTATCACAGCCCCACAAAAGCCATAGTGACCTTCTGTGCATGCCTCTGAGTTTTAATTGTGAGGAAAATTTGAGAAGTAGTGACTGTACTTTCCCCAGTCCCAAACAAGGTATAGCAACCATTTGTGCAGACCTCTGAGGTTTGATTTCAAGGAGTATTTAAAAAATGATAATGTCACTCTTTCCAGCCCTCACCACCCACAAACACAAGCTATAGTAACCTTCTTTGCACACCTCTGAGCAGACCCATTTGTAGAACAGGTGAGTCTGGGGCAGAAGCCCCAATAAGCTTGTGTCAAACTGCAGTTCTCCAAACTGAGTTGTGGACACTGCTGGGATCTAGATGCTCTCTGATGCATTTTCTGTCTTTTTGTTGAAAGATAATGACTTGTGGTGCATGGATCACTGTGATTAGGCTCTGAATTTGGAGGGAAAACACGCTTGTTAAACACCATTCTGATATCAAAAAGGTTATTAACAATCTTTTATTAAGTACATCTTAAACTGTTAAGTTCTAGTCATACAATAGAGCATTAACAGCAATCCATGGTCATCACAAGTCAGCAACCACTGTAATCTGTAGATATATAACAGAGCTCTCTTACAAACTGCCTAATCTCATGATGCATTGAGTCTGGTATGCCAGTTGTAAAACACGAAATGAGAGATGAAGCTGTTATCTTCCTTTCTGCTATGCTGCTACTCTGCCATTTTGTGAATTATTGAATTTGTAGTTTTTCCCTGAAAGGCTGATGTCTAGTACCAGTGTCTGCAGCTCAAACAACATGATTAGTTAACCAGAGGTGTGTACTGTAACATTCTGCAATTCTAAGTAATATTTTGTAATACAAAATTAAGTATAAAATAGGTCTTCTGTTTCATACTTATTGCAACATACAGTTACTGTTAAGAATGCAATCAAATTATTGTTTTGCTTTTATTTAATACAATTACTGCAAATAATGCTCAGTGACCACCTTTACTTAACTGTCATGCAATAAATATTTTTTCTACAGTGAAATGCAGTTTTAAATAGAAGCAGAAAAGAAAGTTTTACTTCTAAGTAAGGGAGACTTAGCAGAGCTATAAATGAATCATCAATATTTTTCTCCTGTAGGATATTTGCTGTAGCAACTAAGAATAACACTGACCAAATTAAGTAGAGATTTCCACCTAATATGACCTGTGATTCCAATACGCCATCTCAGTGCCCAAAATAAAGAGTGAGTTTAATCCGTTCTGTGGGTTGAGCAGCATTTGCAATATGAGAAATATTGAAATGAAGGTGGTAAGAGCTCAGGCAGGTTTAAAAAGGACAGTGAGCTCAGAACTGCATTAAAGGTCATATTATGCTGGCATATGAATCATGACTTAACTATTCATCCTGGACTGACAGACATGATGATAAAGTGGTTATCAGTTCTGCTTTAGAACATTTTGTTTCAGAATACTACATGGAACTGCAGGAGTGAAAATTTTAAAATGCAGGGTAGCTATAACTCTAAGAATCAATGCAGCAACAAACTGGTCAACAATTCAGAACACTAACAACTGTCAGTATGGTCTTCAGCGGTTTGAAGGTCCAGCATTCAAGCCTGACCTCCAGTCATCATCTTTGCAGAATTTGCATGTTGTCCCCATATCTGTATAGAAGTTGTCTGGATACATTAGTTTTCTCCCTGCACACCGCAAAACATGCTGGCTGATGGGCTACTGCAATCTATCCCTATAAATATATTACATTTAGCCTTGCCTTGTGAAAGAAATCATAATTAAAATGGGCCTTTGCACCAATTCATTTATGCAATTTATGCAACTAACAAAGGAATAAATAAAATAAAATAAATCAAATACAAGGCAATGAATGCTTATAATTTAGGTAAAGAAAAAAAAAAGTCTTCCTTCAAGTGATAGATATGCAACTTTTATGAAAAAAAAAATAATCTTTGTATGTGTTATTTTGCACTTAGCAGATACTTGTTTTTGTCTGTTAATCTGGAGCCAGATCCCAGTAGATTCATGAATCTTGGTGGCGTATGTCAAATTCCACAAAAGACTGGCGGAGACACAAATAAGATGCAACTGTATCTCAGTCTGAAAAGTGTAGCATAGCATAATGCAACCACAACATACAGTATAAGCAGTGATGTCAGTGCAATTATAGTCATAATAAAAAAAAAAAACCTCTTGCAGATGAAAACATGCCTTTAAGTAGATATAGTTCTATTGGCTAGACACGTGTTTGGGAGGCATACAAAACCAAATGAACATGTCTGTAATATGCAGAAAAGAAAGCATCCCCATTATACTAGAAATATCTGTAATATATTGCAGATCCTGTTTTAAAATGCAGTGGGGAAAATAAATAGTACTACATTTATATTTGCAGAATCCATTGCAATAAATCAATAAAAAATATTAATGAAGTAACATTCACAGCCCCATTACCATCACTAACTGTAGCTAACAAAGGGTAAGAGACGCGTGGGGAATACAAGTAATGTACACACTGAAAAAGTAGGGTGATAGAAAAGCAGATGCTTAGATTCATATTCAAATGTCTCTTCTTCTGTACATAATCTAGATGTACGTACAAGTTGTTCCTTCACAACATGTGAGGCCATCAATGACAAGGGAGAGATTCATACCAGGGTACATAAGAAAGGACTGCTGGAGGAATCATCTCCACAGATCCAGTATGCACCCACAGCATATCTCCTCCCATGTTGTGAAGGGACAACTTTTACGTACATCTATATTATATATAGAAGAAGAGACATTTGAATATGAATCTAAACAGCTCCTGGAATGTTTTAAAGTAAAAGGCTGCAAGGACAGGGACATGAGACATACTGTCACAGAGAGACAAAAATTGAGAAGAATTAAGGAACAACCCTACTTCTCTAAGAGAAGGAGACTGGATGATGAGACTTCAACAGATTTGGATCATTCAGGAGAAACAAGTTACCTCAGATGTTTACTGACATATAGTAGTGATATTCCAGGGATATGTGCTATTGTAAGAAAGAATTGGAAATGTCTGACCATGGGCGAAGATTTGAAGAGAGTAGTAGGTGAGATTCCATACTTCTGTTTTAAAAATAAGAAGAACTTGAAGAGGTTACTTTGCTATAAAAATGGGAATGTTCAGAATCATATGAGTGCCAGGAAGGGCACCTTCCCATGCAGAAAATGCAAGGCTTGTACTTTTATAAACAGCAATAATTCATTCATACATCCCTTCACAAACAGGAGCTATAAGTTGAATAATTATGCAGAATGCATAGCAAGCACTTGATATACCTGGCCAGTTGTACTTGCTGTCAGGGTTTTTATGTTGGAAAGACAAATAGATGTTTCAAGGAATGGATTATCCATCATTTAAGTGGCATTAGCAATAAAAAATAAAAATAATGCACTCTCACAACAAGTAATATGAAATCCAGGGCATAAATTTTATTTCATGGCATTGGAATTAATACTTGATGACTTGAGAGGTGGAGATATTGTAAATAGAAATAATAGAGACAAAGTGGATAGCTGACTTCCAAGCTAACCGACTACCGGGATTGAATGGTATAATACCTTTGAAACCCATACTGCAGGGGCGGCGTCTGCAAAGATGACATTTCATTGGCTGATTACATTTTGAAAAAGATTAACTGATCAGCTGTTATTTAGCATCTGAAGAAGGCCTTAAAAGGCTGAAAGCACTCATCCAGGATTTTAACCTTTATAATTTTTTTATAGTGTGTTAACAATAAACCTTCTCTGTGGTGGCATCTCATCTTTTTCATTTTGATTTACTCTTTTGAAGAATGAGCTGCTTCTGCTGACCATACAGAATTTGCTTTATTATAACATACATAAATGATAGGTGAGCTACCTAGACAAAACATATATGGGCTGTAAAACATGGGTGAAGGAATTTGATGAACAGGCTAGGGATGCAAACCAAGCATGGTGTATCACAATAATACATTATGTACCAATGGACCCCAATAATACATTATGTACCAATGAACCGCAATAATACATTATGCACCAATGAACCCCAATAATACACATAAAAACACAGGTCATGCATGTCCAAGTAAAGCCATCCCACATACAAGTGTCCCCAACACAACACAGACTACAAGTGTAACTTAAAAGATGCTGCAAGATGCATGCAACAAGAGACCAATGTGTGACATGTGCATTGTGCACATGACATGGAATGTAAGGTGCTCATCTACAAGTCACGCAAACAACACAGTCATGTGCAACAGGTAAATAGCAAGAAGCATAGGTACACACAGTAAATATATGTTATCACCTACCCATATCTACTGCCATGCAAATCTAAGACACCAGGTGGCAAACTCATAAACAGGAGTAGGAAATTTAATTCTAACTTTGTATGACTGATCAAAGGATAGCAAGTACTATACGAGAACTTGCTTTTCTGAGAGGAAAGAAACTAGTTCTGATGCATTTAGCATGGAAATGCAGTAGTTTATATACTAATTTAGGTAGTGAGGCATTGGGGTTGTATTCTATCATGATGTCATGGCAGACGTTTTCAGCTCTGGGAAAATGTTTCAGGGAGCCATCCTTACCAACAAAATGAAATGTAAAAACTTTTTGCTTCAAAGACTGTATAATTTGTCATTGTATTATAGTAAGGAGGTTACATCCAACTTCAAAGGTTTGTTAATTAAAATTTGCTTTAAAACATGATGATGTCTGTGATGTATAATGTTTGCAAATAAAGTGGTGTCAGTGTTTGTTTTTAATTTAAATAAATGCAAGATTGCATATGCCATATGTGATAATTTGGTACTTACGTATTATCGCAACCAGATTTGTAACCTGTTGTTAGAATTCATTATGTTATCGCGGAACATTTATGTGTTCTGCCTTACTGACTGCAATCCTCAGTAATTCATGGAAAATGCATTTTATGTACTTTTTTGTGTTTCATTATCTTAACATCGGAATGGAGGTCTGCACCCCCTACCAATCTCAGGTTATCGTGCAGCATGGGGACATTCCCTTTATAATGATACTATTTCACAGAGATCCAAACAAGCCACGGCAGAAGACTAACTGCCTAAATGCAGCATCACCCCTCAAATTTATGCTGAGTTCCAAAACGATGAAACCAAAAGAAAGCAAACTGAGCACTATCAACCATTACAGACCACCAAGTCACAGTGCGACAAGTCCATGGTGGATTATGTGGCATCCAACTCCAACTACGGGCCGTCTACAGATTGTTACAAACAGAAACAAAATGACAAGGTTATGACATGTTTGTACTGTTATGAGAATACAGGGTGTCGTCAAACAATACGCCAGTACAAAGTGAAAATAACACTTTTCTCGCCCACTATAAAAAGTTTTAATGACATAATAATGGCTGTAAATGTATGCGGCATAAAGAAGAACCATAGATGCACCACTATACTTCAAACCACGTGATGTAATTCACCATTTTAACAGCAACAGAAATAGTCAGGAACGTGTGTATTGGGCAAATCCCACAGATGCATCTTCACATAACAATTTTCAAACGTTAGTAACCTACAAGGAAAAGCACCACAAACTTCCATGACACATACACACTTGCCAACACAGTTTAACAACATTTTTGGCCAGGAGAAATGATCGTAAAACAGCCGCACTTGATCCGAAAAATCTGGTTGCGATAATACATAAGTACCGATACAATTTAATAAAGATGTTTATTGAATAAAAACATGACAATACAAGTTAAGTATTACCCATTACAAGCTGGTTAGACAGACATATAGCAATGTACAAAAACATGTAAAGCTGCTAAGTGTACTAAAACACATACAGATGCACTTACATTTAGTGCAAGCAGAATTGAACACAAACCACTACAGGATGATACAACTCTGTAAACAACACTGTAAAAAATGAAATGGCAAATACCCATCCTATAAATGAACAACTAAGGCATACACAGCATGAAGCCAACTGAGCAACACTACCATATATACAAGTTATTTACAGTATGCTGATAAAAAACACTGCCACACTAGGAGATGTGGTTTATGCTATCAAGAATGAGCACCAATCCAGCAAGCACACATAACTTATATGTAATATAATCACAAACTTGCAGTAGAATTACAACATGGGGGACTATCATTTAAGTTTTGTCAGCAAACTTCATCTTACCTCACAACTGACACTGATAAATGCTTCAACATAATAAAAACTTTATTACATTTAATGATGAGTTCAGCAAATGTGATAAATTAAAAAGTAAAACTTAGGAGCTGTTCCTTGGCATTGCATTATGTGAAGCTTTATACACATTTATATTCAGTGAAGCCATCTGCATAAACAGTGCTAAATGCAGGCAGTGAAAAGCCATTAATGATAAAGGGTACAAGTAAGGCAGCAAAACTGAAAACATGCAAGACATACCTCCCTCCCATCCCTGCTCCTCCAGTCTATGTATTCAGTCAATGTACATGGATCTTTTCTGTGCTCTGTCCTCAACACCTGTAAGAAGATAATGAGTGTAAATGTTATACAAAGGCAATAATGCTGTCTTATGCAGTTATACAGTATCTAAGTGTAAATTACATAATTTCAAAACATATTATTATGATTCACATTTTACAGAATAAAACATATTGAAATAAGGCCATGTACCATTACCTCATGTAAGATTTATTCATGCTAGTGATGAACTATTTTGTACCCTATGATAAGTGATAACCTAGGAAATGACAGTTTCAAACCTGCAACATTCATGTATATTTACACCAGAGTTCAACGCCCTACCTTGCTAGCTACATGCTCTCTGTTGTAAGAGAATAAAATCCTTTGAGTCAACTGGTTTGGAGATTTGAATATGCCCAACAAATATAATGTCACAGGTGAATATTTGTAGTCAGGGAATATTCAATACAGAATGTATGGCAGGTTTTTGTTGACTCATTTTTTGTTATGATTACACCCATGAAACGATGTAGCAATAGGTATGTAAAATAATTTACATATACATGGCAAGCACCATACTTCATTACAGTAATAGTGACTTATTTACAGCATGGTTTCACTAATAGAGCATCAAATGTGTTATATTTTCAATAATGGGTATTCCACCTCTAAAAAATTGATAACAGATTATCTTGCTAGGATGTAAGACTACCTTATTGCTGAAGCTAGCATAGAAAAAGTTTAGCTTATACACTAATGCAGGTAGTGAGGGGTTATTGGTACTGTCTTTCAGGATGTTATGTCAGGCATTTTCAGTTTCAAGAAAATGTTCAAGGGACAGTACTTATTAATGGAATTTATTGTGAAAATAACACACTATTTGCTTCAAATGCTGTAAAATTTGATAAGGTATATGACAGATTATTCCCATCACTAAGGTGGCTATTTAGATTTGCTATGAAATGTGACAATACTTGTTGTTTTGCACAAAAACTACATACATGTCTAAGTAACAAAATGGCATTACAGAAACAAGTGGACTGATATGGGAATAGAACACAAATACAACAATACAGTTACTGGTTGTTCCTAGAATACTACCTCTTCAGATATATTACATTTTCAGGACTACATCTACATCTACATACTTGCTTTGAGGTAATTGTAACTGCATAACCAAGTCATATTTAATGCCTTTCTGCTTGCATTGTTCACATATATCCTTAATTCATCTGGAAGGTACTGTATATTTACAATTATGACTGAACAATTAACACTGACATTATTCAGTAAACTGTTTCCATAAGTAAAGTGACTGAAGCACAATGAGATCCTTGCTACTAAACTGAATAATATGGATTACTATCACAATGTTAAGGATAATGTAGAAATGAGTAGTCATCTACAGCCTCTGCATTTGCAAGCGTTAATGAGCACTGACAATAAAACATGTGTGCATATTTAAGTAATGCAGCAGCCAGCCATAATACATTATAATATTTGTTGAATGAATGCAAAGAAACTAATGCATATTCAAGCTGGTAAAAAGTGTTTTTATGGGTTTCGACCCCATAGTCCCTCAGTTTCAAACAATACTGTAACATTGACAAACCACTTAGGCTAATCGCCAACACAAGAGTTCCCTGGGTAAATTAGAGATTCTTTCTACATACCAATGTATATAAGCTTTCTCAAACACATATAGTCATGAACAGGGAATGCTGCTACTTTACCATCCTGCATTCCTGCTTTTCAGGCCTTGAATATCTATGGATAATGTCAGACTGTGCAGTTATGCTACCATCAGTGGTAGAACAAACTTAATGGTAATAGAGAATACATATAATATTACTATAACAGTACGGGTGTGTCCCGTTCCACTACCTCACTAGATGCTATTACATTTTACTCAAGATACCTACAAGATTTAGGAATCACAAATCAGTACTGTGCAATATATGTTCTGTAAATAATAGGTCTGAAAGCGTGGAATATGGCATTAACTGTAGGGATCTGGGAGCAGTCAGCAAACCTTGGCAATCTTCTTCAACCGTTGCTCCCATTCCCTATTATGGAGATTACTGTAGAAGCTGCAGACCTGCACACCATTCCTGAATATCCCAGTCTGTCCTCAAAGCTCCCTGGCAATCTGGTTCCAAGCATCAATCTGTGCATAATTCCTCTGGTGTTCCTGCATCCTTGCACCATATTACACATACAATGCCAGCATACACATGGTCTCCTTATCTGTCCATTTGGGAGCTCAGACACAATGAAGCCTCCTTTCAGATGACACCTTTTTGAAATTGGTTTAAACATTAATCAAAAGCATCTCCTGAAAGCTGCTCACTTAGATACCACTGAGTTCGAAGATAGAAAGGGAATGATTTGAAAATGTATCATTATCACCTTTTAAGACTGGTGCAAATAGGGTGGTAGCAGTTTATTTTGAGGATCAGGCATGTGGTACATGTCTACACATTCTATGGAATCTGCTGGGCATTTGTACTGAGAATGTACACTTATGCCAGGCTATTGGTTAATGCGTTGAGACTGGAAAACTTACTTGGATGTTCACGGATGCAATTCCAAAATGTTCAGTGCTAATAATGCCCCTTTAATTATGTACGGTGCAAACAATACTTAGTAGCTATTTGCACTAAGATACCCCTACTGTTAGGCTTACTTGCCTGACACATCATACCCATACGTTCTGCTTTCATGGAGTCAGCTACTTGTGCTGCTGTTGTGAGCAACTATGCTTAGTATTAGTCTGTAATGGTCAGAGTGCCCTGGGTGTACCATGTATGTCATCATACACTGAGTTGGCACTATCAAATTGTCTGCACACAAACATTTAAGTTAAATAAGGGGTAAGGTTTGAAATTCCCCCATATGCATGTTTATGGATACATGTCCATCATTCCCAGTGAAATTCCTCCCATATGCAGATGTATGGATACATTTCCATCAGCCCCAGTGAACTGTGGATATGGATAAATTATGACCATATCCACTGGGAATGCAGTTATACCTGTTAGTCTATAGCAGTGTTTGTGCGTAACAATGGCTTACAAGATTTTCCACCGATAGGACGTAGTGAGTATACTTCGCAGATATCTAATGACGTTGACACTTAAACTGTACACTCCAATACCATTCAATGGGAGTTGTACAATATCAGATATTTCAGCCTGTAACCCTTTATATGTTCACATTGGCCAATCACAGCTATGATATATATATGCTCATATATTTTTAATGTTCTGATGGGCTGTCTGAAACAGATGAATACATGTGTTTGCCACATGTGAGTATATTACACAACATGTGGATACATTAAACAGTCATGCATTTCTGTGTGCATTTCTATATTGATATCTGTTCTATATTCCCAGTCTTTATAGGTGACATAGTAGGAATAACTGGATCTATACATGGCAGTAGGTGTGAATAATCCACAGACTGTGTTGGTGTAGTGGCAAAGTGTATAGCTCATCAACATTCCCACAAAACTGGGCTCTAAGTCGATCTCTAGATATATGACATATTCTAAACTGTGGACTGGGGAATGTGTGTGGCACATGTATACTTTACATTTTATGACATACACAACATCTGCTAGATGTCATGCATATTTATTATGATTATCTGTACATCATGGCAGTATGCATAATAGACTGGCATATTTTCTTTTGCATTGAAGTAGAATGTATATGTGGAGCATTAAACTGTCCCATACTTTTAATGCTGATCTGATGATAATTGCACTACATGTATGAATACTGATATGTGTACCTTTTATTTTTGTGCAGATGTCTGCTAGAAGCAGAAGTGATCATTTTTCCTATGGGGAGGCACTAAGACAACATGTCAGGAATTTACTAGGATGGACTGTCATTACATTCTGGCGTTATCTAGAATGTTTGGACATTATTAACATGTTGAATGCTGTGGGTGTGCACAATCTCTTTTATAACTGTGTTATATGGCTCAGTTTACATACGACCTGATGATATTTTGTGTCCTTCCTACTGACTTTTTGTGTATCTGTTTGTACACCGTAGTGGCATTTCAGCTCTCACCTCTGGAGATAAACTTAGAGGAGGGCATGTTGGATATGTCAATATGCATGTGTTTGGTTTTACACTGCTGTTTTCATGTGTTTGCTGGTTTGACTAATATAGACCTTTACTGCTCTCTAGGGACATTGCACCACTGACCAGGTAAGCTGATATCTCCATTAGTATTGTGTGTTGTTAGTGAATTGTTAGGCTGTTTCACTTATAACTTTCCTTACTTGCACTCTGTAAATGTATCTGATATGTATCACATCTGACATGTCCACTTCCTGCCTCTTCCATAAGTCTGTCTATTGATCCTGAGGTGGGATGCGATATGTCTCAATCAGACAGTACACGCAATGGAACACAGAACTTTACAATGGGGTCAGCATCAACATGCACAGGAGGGGATAGCCATGTGGTTCATGGCATAGTCTTAGATCTGGGGGATAGAGCGGTTACTACCCTGATGATATTGGAGTGTCAGTTATTGGTCATAATGATGACCTGACCCACTGTCATAAGTTGAGTCTGAAAGTGATGGTGACACTCCCTCATAATGGAGTGATACTATCTGTAAGACTGCATGTGGGAATGTAGCTGATGTGCATGGCTGCATGTCTGATGGTGTACACCTACTCTTATAAGTGCAAGAATATTCACAACAACATCATGGAAATGACCTGCATGCACTTTTTTATGATTTCAGTCATGTAGCACTCCAGCTCCATGTGTTATGTGAGGG